>NC_137674.1:108287950-108355450 GCF_963989245.1 Nansenia antarctica
TTTCATGGGAAAGTACAGCTTAACATAAACAGTTTTATTGCTGGGCCCCTCGGACAACACAATGTCAGGAAGTGACAGGAAGTGGAGGCCCAGCTGGGACAGAAGATAAGGAATGGACAGTGATGCCTTGTAAGCTTGTGCTTACAGCAAAAAGCACAAGGTTGAACCTACGGAATTCACAGAACAGGACAAAGTGTACAGTGTCCTCTTCAACAAACATATTCACAACATTAAAACATTATGAAAACATCATTCAACCCTAACAGCTAGACCACTGGACCATGTTAGGCCACCAGTATATTGATAATTGATAACAAGATATTGAGGGTAATCTTATTCTCTAACTGTTTCTTGATCGTTTCCCATCAGCAAACAATAGCTGCCAATTCATGAGCAAGCCAAGCGGGTTTCAAAGCTGCCAAGCAGGTTTCAAAGCTCACAAGCTTACAGCAGTCGATTGTCTGCTGATGTTAGGGCCGGCGTGAAGTTCACGACAAATAAACAGACTTTGTGAAGCTCATAACTATGATAACACAATATTGCAATATTTATTACTATTCTTTTTTAATAATGATAATCAACTTTCATTCATTAGTAAAGCTCCAGCAGTCTCAATCAATCTCCTCTCCATATATAGCATTTAATCTGTTCCATAGTTCGTTCTCAGCTGACTCAAGCTTCATATCAGATTGCTCTAATAATTTCCCCACTTCTCTGCTCATAGGAACTTTATGCATTTTAGAGAAACATGCAGAACATGTATTTGACAAATAAACGTGTAGGCTAAGAACTAGTTTCTAAAGTGAGTTACAATCACTTGATGCATGCACGGGGAGGGTAATCTTATTGATCGTTTCCCATCAGCAAACAATAGCTGCCAATTCATGAGCGAGCCAAGCGGGTTTCAAAGCTGCCAAGCAGGTTTCAAAGCTTACAAGCTTACAGCAGTCGATTGTCTGCTGATGTTAGGGCCGGCGTGAAGTTCACGACAAATAAACAGACTTTGTGAAGCTCATAACTATGATAACACAATATTGCAATATTTATTACTATTCTTTTTTAATAATGATAATCAACTTTCATTCATTAGTAAAGCTCCCGCAGTCTCAATCAATCTCCTCTCCATATATAGCATTTAATCTGTTCCATAGTTCGTTCTCAGCTGACTCAAGCTTCATATCAGATTGCTCTAATAATTTCCCCACTTCTCTGCTCATAGGAACTTTATGCATTTTAGAGAAACATGCAGAGCATGTATTTGACAAATAAACGTGTAGGCTAAGAACTAGTTTCTAAAGTGAGTTACAATCACTTGATGCATGCACGGGGGAGGGTAATCTTATTGATCGTTTCCCATCAGCAAACAATAGCTGCCAATTCATGAGCGAGCCAAGCGGGTTTCAAAGCTGCCAAGCAGGTTTCAAAGCTTACAAGCTTACAGCAGTCGATTGTCTGCTGATGTTAGGGCCGGCGTGAAGTTCACGACAAATAAACAGACTTTGTGTAAAACTTATAGTTTTATTGTTTTGGTCCTTTTTGTCTTCTCGTTTGATTTTGCCATGTTTTGTGTTTCATTGTGTTGTGTGCATTGTGCTTGCTTGTTTCCTGCATTTTATCTATTTTTACTGTGAAGCACTTTGGCTCAGCATTGCTGTACGTAAGGTGCTATACAAATAAATTTGACTTGACTTGACTTGATGGCTCTCCGATCAATGAACAAAGAGATCGGGTTTCCCCCGCGGTGTGTTGCTGTTGCGTGTTCACGCTTCTTGCGTGACATCGCCATCCAGCGATTTTTGTGGGTCAGTACACACTGCCCCATTGTGAATAGTGGTCGTGTGAATCCACACCTCGTCGCGCTTTAGTAGGTAAAAAAACGTCGCGCCTGTAGTGTTAATGAGAAGCCACTGCCAGTACAGCACTTAGACGACAGCTCATTCCAAAACAGAATGGTGGGGTGAAGGGGGTGTGGTAACAACAAATAAATCCAAACTACAGGATCATTGACATATCATCCAAAATCAACATGATTGGAAGGAAGGAGTGGAAGGAACATGCACATTGACCAGGCGAACAAGGGATTACGACAGCAAAATGGTGTAAAAGCGTATGGGGGGGGTTTGATGCCGAAAAGCAAATAGCAACTAGATTTGTGTAATTAAGAATAAATACTGTTACTGTATTTACCAATTTATGCAGACTCTGAATCATCTTCTCATTAATGATACAAGGGCGATACTGTGACATTCAAACAGATAAGAAGGGAACCTTAGATCACTTTGTTGTTTACACTGAGTGCCAAGCTTACAATGGAGCACATTTGTGTCACGTTCTAATGCTTTGGTCCGCATGTCGGGATCTGATGTAATGATCAGACTTTTCTCTCCCAAAAATGTGAAGACTTTTCTCTCCCAAAAATGTGAATACATTTCCGCGTTGTTGAAAATCAACTAACACATCGCTAGTCAACTAACACATCTTGTTTTGTGAGCCTGCTAACAATGTCAAAGTAGTGTTATAGTTAACTAGGTAGCAGTGTAGGGATTACTCACCCAATCCATTGCGTTGTTGCCGTATTTTGGCTTGACTAGCGAGTGTTTGTGTTGTGATTCTCAACAACGTTGAAACGTAGTTCCGTGTTTCAAAAAAGAAAAGGCAGAACATTTTCATTGGTTGGCCCGATATGCGGACCAAAGCATTAGAACGTGTCACATTTATTTCATCAGTGGGGTTAACAACTTACATCAGTCCCTTGGCTCTTCTCTCCTCAGCTCCAATGGGCTGTCAGTCCCCGGACCTTCAGATGCCAAACTACCCACATCTACAACAGCTTTAGAACCAGGAAGTCCAGAAGCCACAACACGACCCACATCTACAACAGCTTCAGAACCAGGAAGTCCAGAAGCCACAACACGACCCACATCTACAACAGCTTCAGAACCAGGAAGTCCAGAAGCCACACGACCCACGCCAGTTCCATCTCCAGCACCAGGGGGGGGTTTAGCTTCTGCTTTCACAGGAGGTTTAGCTGGAGATGATTTCACCTGCGAGTCTTTCTCTCTTTTTCCAGCCCCAGCTTCAGATGTCTCCTCCTCCTCCTCCTCGCCTCCCTCCTGGACATCTGACTCAGTCTCGTCCTCTGTCGTGGGGGGGTCCGTGTCCTCCACGTCTTCCGGCCGCCGCCGCCACCGCTGTGAGTCGACGTCGTCCTCGCTGAAGTCCGCCGCGTTCCTCAGGGTCTCGACGGTCACGCGGGTCGGTAGCGGTCTGGTTCTGGGGGGGGGCCTCCTCTGTCGTAGGGGGTTCCCGGCCGCCGTCCCCTGGTTGGCTCTGCGCCTGAGCGGCAGCTGCAGGGCTCGCTGCGGAGCGTCCCCCCCCGCTAGCGGGTCGTGGTCCGGTCCTCTCAGGCGGGCGGGCTGGGGGCCGGGCTGGTCCAACGCCGGGGGAGGGGGGTCCCTGCGTCCGCCGCGCAGCGTCCCAATGAAGCCGTGGATGGCGGCCTGGCTGCTCCCGTAACAGAACACCTGGTGACCCGGATGGAGAGAAACAAACAAAAAAACGACAACAATTTGGGCGCTCGTCAAAGCGATGCAGAAACAGAAATACAGAATGAAATGGTATTATTATGGTGATTCTACCAAATAAATAAATACATAAATAAAGAAAAATGTCACGTTTAAGGGACGGACATTTTAATCATAGCAATCACAGACACAGAGCATACCTTTCATCCTTGTAAAAGTGGAGGGTTTTGCTTTGGTCCTCATATCGGGATCTGATGTAATGATCAGACTTTTCTTTCGAAGAATGTAGTAGTGAACGTCGCTACGCAGATCGCTGGGCTGAGGAACGGAAGAAAAAAAACAAATCGTAGGAAAGTTAAGACAGGGTGAGGGCTCTACCCTAGGTGAAATCATTAGAGGATTTTTTTTCTTTTTTTCCGTCAGAGTGAAAAAGCATATTTGAGAGAATCCCAAAGCATACGTACAAGCCCAAGTCTTTTAATTTCCTTCATGAGCTTGGTGAGGAAGCGCTTAAACACGGGGTTACACGACGGCTGCTGTGAGACCTCTGTCATCCTCCTCTTGTGTGCTTCAACCTGAAAAAATAAGTAAAATAATAATAATAATAGCCTAATAATAATAATAATAAATACATAGTAAAACAACACAGAAAACCGATCAGCCCAGGTCACATCAAATATCTCTACACTCATCCCAATGTCACAGTTTAGCAGAAAGTGTATCGACCTGAAGTATAACACGTTCCTTTATAACCACTTACCTCTTTTTGGAGCACCTCGACTTTGTTATTGCACTCTGTTAAGCCCTCTTGATCCGAGTCTTGGACATATTCCCTTCTTTTGGTGGGTACATTGGGATAATTTCCTGGCTGCTAAAGGTCAGACTTGTTAGTTTCCAATGAAAGATGGGATGTAGAGTTCAATACCAGGCCTGCAGATTCATGGTATATGTTTACAGGACTGTGTAGACTAAATCTTGTCAGAGACTGTTGCTGATAATGACACTCAAAGAAACTCATATCATGGCATTCATATGCAAGGACACACATGCACTCATGAGCAGTGGCGGACTCAGGCTGTTTGAAGGGCAGGGGCGAAAAGAAAAAAAGGGCACCTATTGCACAACATGGCACCCCATCAGTGCACATGGTCAAGTTTAGACCATTGGAAGGGCACCAGTAGGGCACATTAAGACAGACGTTTTTCAACTGTGGGGGCACCAGGATGGGGCGGTCGCCCCCCTGCCCCCCCTCTGAGTGCGCCAGTGCTCATGAGGACACATGCACGAATGTGTTAGGTTATTATTTCTGTTTGTTTTTACCTCGGCGAAATTTGATTGCAAAGATATGAAAAATGTTTTACTCACAGGGTCAAATGACCCCAAATGACCCCGCCCACGGCTGTTCTAGTGTTAAGAAGGTGCTATATAAATAACGGTCATTATTCTGATGTCATCACCACTACTTCTTCCTGCCGGGGGTGAGTCGAGTATTCCCGTAACAGAGATTTGACCTTTTATTGACCCTTTCTTGCCATCTTTTCAGCCGTGGGTTCGAATCCACCTGAGGACATTACTGTCAAAAATATTTTCTTTTTTAAAGTCTTAATCAATTAAATGTTTAATGTAACACAACATGTTTTGATGATTTATAATAAATGTCATTAAAGAAAACAGGACATTTTATGCTATTTATTGGTTTAACATTGCAATGTATTCTGCCCCTTTCCAGTTTCAATCTTACCGTGGGAAGATTGCAAGTCTTATCAGACTGTAGCCCCCTGTTGAGGCAACACACAGCAAGCAGTCTTCTTGAAGAGGCATGGACACCTTTCTTCAAAGCAGTACAGACTGGAAGACTGCACTCTTATCAGACTGCAGCCCCCTGTTGAGGCAACAAACAGCAAGCAGTCTTCCTGAAGAGGCATCAACACCTTTCTTCAAGGAGATAACACCAGCCATCTCCTTGATGCACCATAAAAATCCTGTCATAAAATCTCAAACCTTAATTATGCTTCACTGTTGATCTTAATGTCACCATTATACTGTTTTAAAAAACACTTTGACACATATTCAACTCCACACTTGATTTATTAAAAAGCACACACAACTGCTACACCATGTACATAATATACACATTTAAAACGATTTGCAATGACTGAACATCAATGAACCATGTAATTGTAAATAACAACTAACAAAAGCGTAATACAAATAAATAATACACTACAAAGGAATTTCTAATACACAGTGAATGTGGAATACACAGTGAATTTGTAATACACAATGAATTTGTAATACACAGTGAATTTGTAATACACAGGGAATGTGTAATACACAATGAATTTGTAATACACAGGGAATGTGTAATACACAGGAAGATTCTCCTACCCTGCTATGTGTCTCTATGTGTGTGTGCGTGTAAGTGTGAATGGAGGTAGATCCACACGTTTCTCCACCATCCACCTCTGCTTCTCAGTCTCATAAAATGCAGACAGTTGGAACTCCACCCAGGTCATTTCCTTTACCATGCCCTGTGCCTGGTACAGAGACAGTACCTTTGCAGGGCAATAAATATATTTCCCTCTCACTCCAGGGAATGTAGTGTGTGTGTGTGGACTGTTGGGACCCTGCTTAAGTGGCTGGTGGCAGAACCTGCACAGGCGGCCGGAGGGCTGCTGCCCTGGCATCTTGTGTACTTTTATACTTTCTAAACACCTCCGCCTTTTGTTTTGTTGCATTTAGCTCCCGCTGAAAAAATGCTGTCTCAGCAAAGTCTGTGAATGGCATACGTGGATTTGTGAGGCCTTCTACTGCGTAGGTATCGAATACTTTTTTCGAGCAGTAGAAGTACCTCACCTCTGCACACGTGTAAACAAAATGAATGGAGGAGCCATCGCCAAGGTAGCGGGACTTAGGCTGGCCACACACTCGACAGGTAAGTATTTTCTTTTTTTGCTGCTGTTGCTGCGTGTTCCCCTGTTCGATTGTCCCTGTTGCCTGGTTCGCAGGGGCATCCAGGGGTAGGTTCACCGCTGGTGGGTTGACTGGGGCAGGTGGCAGGGGTGTGACAGCGACACTGACAGGTTTGTTAAGCTGCTGCCACAGCTGCTGTGTCTCCAGGAGCTTCTCGGGGCTGGTGTTAAGAGCACAGCTGGTGTTTTTGCTCTTGGCCAGGTGTTTCAGGTATCGGTATAAAAGATGCTTTGTGGTACTGTGCAGGAGGCTGTTAGGGTCGGTGCACCTACTCTGCACCAGAGCAGCATAGTCCCCATCCACCCGCTTCAGGATGTCTTTCTCCCTGTGGTGCATGGCCAGGAGCCCATCAATGGCAGCACTCATGGGCTCTGTCCACCTGCTGTGGTCCAAGACAAAGATGCGGCCTCCTGTCTTGATGGGCCCAGTGCGGGCAGCACGGGGAGAAGCTGACAAGGGCAGTGGTGGTGTGGCTGACAGGGGCAGAAGCAGATCTGAAAGAGAGTATTATCATTTTATTATTAAAATATTAATTTAATGACAAAGCTATGACTATACACTAACCATAACTGTGTGTGGGTGTGTAAAACAGAATTAGCTGTTGGCCCCACACATAATTATGTTATCTAATTTTAAATACCTGTATCCAGCAGGTCCTCCTCTTTGGTTGTAGCAGGAGCTACTGTCAAAGTTGACCGGAACAGGACAGTCTTTCTGGAGGACTGTTGTGAGGACTGTGACAGTGGGGCTGGATCGGTGTCAGCAGAGAGGAGAAGAGCCAGGAGGTTGTCTTGGAATAGAGGCCAAATTGTCCTGAAATAGAGGCCAAATTACCATTAGGAACAATAATCATAGAGTTTAACTATGTGAGTGAGTGAGTGAGTGAATATGATTATTCTGGATTACCTCCGGATGGATGTCTCCCTCCATGGCCACTGCAGAAGGGGAAGCTGCTGGAGGGTGATCTGGCTCTACAGCCACAGGAGCTGGGACAGTCTTTGGCACCTTGTGCTTGTCCCAGTCAAGTGGAACAGGGCGACAGCCTGGCTCCACGTATTGGAGTCCAAACCTCTCCCCTGTGTCCCTGTTGGAGACCTGCAGAGCTGGATATTTAGCCCGTCCTGTCACCTTCACAGAGGCCATGTTCAGCTCCACCATCAGCAATGGGTCAAACACTGCAGGTAAGACCACATCAGGCATCTTCAGGTCCACCAGCCTCTGGAAGTTCCAGCGTGCCACTCCAGTCAAACCCTGGGCCTGGAAAAGCTCAGTGGACACCCGGTTACCTGTCACCCACCGAGCCTGGTGGAAATGGTAGCCCTCCTGCTGAGAGGTGCCCCTGACGCTGATCCAGATGGGCACAGTCGCTCCCTCACCCTTGATGTGGTTCAGCTGCAGTGTTCCCCCATACCTGTAGAGAACCCCGTCCTCCACCTCAGGGTCACTCAGGCAGCCTCTCAGGATGTGCACCCGCTGGATCCTCCACTCCTTCAGCATTGAGGGCTTGAAGAGCCACACATCACTGGGGTCTTTGGCCTGGTAGAAGTGTTTCATGACTGCTTCCACTCTCTGCACCAGCTCAGTAGGGTGTGGCACCTTTGTCCTGCAGTGCGCGCGGGTGTGCTGCTTGGTGGGGTTAGCAGGCACAATCCCACAGAAGGAGTAGGCCTCCTTCAGCTTCTGCAGGTCAGCCTGGTCCACCACACTGAACGCTGCAGAGAGGAACTGGCAGAAGGAGCTGTACAGGGAATGGTGCTCCGAGAAACACTCCCTGGCTTGCCGACTTGGGTCCTTTTGAGAGGGTTCTGGTGGGACTGTTTTGGATCATGTGCTCGTCTGAGCCACTGAGTGATGGAGGGATAATGAGCATGTCCCCCTGGGGGGGCTCCTCTGCCATGAGGCCTAGGCTGTCCATATCCTGCACCATGAGACCTACTAGGCTGGGGTTCTCTACATCCCCCATGTCCTCATCAAAACCGCTCTCATCCAGTTCTCATTCATCACCGCATATGATGACATGGTGCCAGATGTCAGTGCCACCTTCCTGGCCACTTTGCGTGTGTGATCAGACCTGAAGACCTGTCCGAAGGTGCCTTGTAGGAGCTGGGTAAGTGCTGGCTCCTGCCGTTTGAACTCCTGGAGGAGGCAGTCTGTCAGGTAGAATGCCGTCAAAGACACTCCACACCAGCCATCTGCGTCTTCATACCCCCCAAACAGGCCAGGTGAGTCCTCCCGTCTTAAGAACCCAGTGATGGTCCTCTGCCGCCCATACAGCCCTGCCTCAGCATCCCTGATGTTCTCCACACTGAGCAGATAGGCCAGGTTGGCTCTTTCGTACTTCAGGTGGAGCATCTCCATCACCTGGTTGGCCATGTCGTTCGGTGACCTGCTGGAACGCCTCAGCTCATCCATCACCGTCTTACAGACAGCCTTCTTCCGTGTGTAGAAGGCTGGGAACATGTTCCTGTAGCGGGTTGGTAGCTTGTCCAGCCACTCGGGGTTGTCAGCAAACCAGTACTTCCTGCAACCTTTGCAGGTAAGGCGGGAGGCTAAAATGTAGTACTGGCCACTGGTGCCAACAATCACCCGAGGCCTTCCAATACCAGCAGAGGCCACATGGGGGTCGGGACAATCAAACAAGCAAGGTAGGACATAATTGTTCCTCAACCTCTCCATAATGCTGTGTTCTGGTTTCCAGATAAAGAAGGGATGGAGCTGAAAATATTTTTTTGCAGGCAGCTCAGAGCAGGTCTCAATGAGTTCGGGCTGAGGTGGATAACGCCACAAGGAGACCATGTTCATGAGGTGCCGCACTGGTCGGGACCCTGGCCACAGCCCCATGGCGTCCAGCTCCGTCTTCATCCAGATACGCTGATGGTGGGAGCAGTTCCAGCTGCTCATGTCATGGTCATAGCTGGGGATTGAAGGCTCAGCTGCAGGTTGTGCTGGGGGTGGAGGGAGAGAGGCTGCAGGTTGTGCTGGGGGTGGAGGGAGAGAGGCTGCAGGTTGTGCTGGGGGTGGAGGGAGAGAGGCTGCAGGTTGTGCTGGGGGTGGAGGGAGAGAGGCTGCAGGCTGTGCTGGAGGAGCATGGTGTGGCAGTGCTACATGACAGAAAATGAAATAGGCTGTAGGCTGTAGGCCTAAGGATGGGACCAAGGCAAGCAGCTGAGGAGGTATGGGCAGCAGGACCTTCACTGGAGCTGAAGGAGCAGGTAACATGAAACTTCACACAACTGGAAATCACTTTTGACAGTGAATAAAGATGGGACACACAGTACTGTATGCACCAGGGTTTCCGTTAACCGGTAATTACCGGTCTTTGTCCGATAAAATCTGTTGAAGTCCGACATATTTAAACCTCTTCGGTCATATTGTCCGGTGAAAATAACCGCTAAACACAGTAGCCCATTCGGCGGTAACCCGCCCCATCTGGCAACCCTGTCTCTCAACGGCGCGAGTACCGTAGTTTAGTCAGTTACCGTAATTTAGTTTGATCTAGTCTAAATAAAACCACTGCAGTGACCGGAGTCAAGGTTATTGTTCTGCGTGTTTTGGATGTGCTAGAGCACAGTGAATGACCACCGAGGGCCGTGAGATGCGGCTAGTAAAGGACGCTAGCGGCCATCTCAACCCCGTTCATTGATTGAGCCTGCCGTGCCCGTTCCAGCCCTGAGTCGGGAGAAGTACTACGGGAGTAGTGCGCTACTATCGACAACCTGGGCTACTGGTACCATTAATTAGGATTGATTAGATTAGGTTGACAATACCACACTACATTTGAGTTTAGGGATATCAATGTTATATATTTGTGTATGTTTTATCTTTATGTATTAAATGTTATAATTGTTTCACATTTGAGACCTGTCTTCCCCCACTCAGTTATTCAGTCGGTGTCCATCATTTTAGTCTATCTATAGTGTTAGAGTTTAATTTGTGCCACTAAGGTGAAATAGTCCACGGGTGTGTATCCCCCCCGATACATCCTCCCCATTCTCATACTCCCGAGTCCGAGAAAGTATGATTTGACAGGCAGCTAGACTTAATGCCTTCCCAATCAGCGAGACGTGGTTATAGAAATTACGTTGTTTTATTGATAAAAAGGGTAAAACTGGAAAGAGAATATAAAAAACGTACATTACTGTCGTGAAACTATTTAACACACTTCAGTTAACGTAATGTCCGTTCATTGATCGATCGATGCAGTCCGTTCAAATAGCCATCAAAAGCTAAACTAGGCATACTTAAAATTACCAATTACATACTCAAATCCCATTAATGCAATTGAAATAAACATCTTAAAGTAGCCTACAGTCGTAATTCAAAGTAGCAAAGGTGACTAGGCTGCCCAGTGTGGCGCGCGTGCAGCCCTGGACATATTATGCCATAGCGCATGCGAATCATGAAAGCCTATATTATTATATAGTTCGCGATCTAATCGTATCGGATGAGAAATGGACATTAAATGGCCTATATAGGCTACACAACAGCTAATCACCGCGACAAACACCTATATTATATTCTAATATGATGACCGGAATTTTTCCTGTTTGTCCGACAAATTGAAATCTTCCCGGACACGTTGACCGGCACCAAATTTTTCTAACGGAAACCCTGGTATGCACATGTATTAACCTTGCAAAGGAGACGCAGTCATATCGGATTCATCATCCTCAGCAGGTCTCGAGTGTGTAGCTGAAGCAGTCAGTTTTCTCCTCACTGTAAAGGAAAATAAAGTGTTATTCTCTCCCTCACTAACGCCTGGCTTCATTAGTCATTATTAATCATGCTTGTAAATGGGTTAGACACATTCTGTCATTACCTGTTAGTGTCTGTCAAGCTGATTTGGACATTAATAAGATCTATGTGTCTCAATATGTCTCATCTGATGAGAATTACTACGGTTTACACTTGTTATGAATTAATATTTAGTTCAATGTTGACTTTTAAAAAAACAGGTAACACATCAGTGACAATACCAACATGCAAAAATGTAATTCATATTCATGATAATATAATCATAAAATTCATGATACTTACCCACATCGCTGACATGTTAATTCCTTATAATAGTGGTTAGTAGGACAGAAGAACACACACATCAAAACAGGCCAGAACACGGCCAAAATAATAAACGTATTATGGCAGAATAATAATGTGGGTCACAGAATTATCCTCCCAGACGTATGGAGAAGAAACCTCTAGCTGTGGACGGGGCTCCAATGGCTGCTGCTGCTGGTGGACCTAGAAGCACAGGAAATGTGTATTTTATCATTGCATGAAGTACAGTTTAATAAATTACTGATCTGGACATGTCGACATGAGTTCAAAGATGTATCAGTACACTCACTCAGCTGGGTCATGTACTTAGATGGAGACAGACTCAGCATCGCCTTTTCCAAATCCTCGTCTTCCTCCATTACTGTGAAATGAAACAAAGGTGTCATTACAAATAGCATGTTCTATTCAAGTAAACCAATAATTATGAATATGTTTGTTATTAACTGACCTGGAAGATCAGAGGCAGGGGCAGAGGTTGCTGCTGGTGTTGAAGCTGCCATGTCAGGTAATGTTGAGGGTGGAGCAGGGGCAGCTGTTACCTGGCTTTGCTGCTTCAACAGGTACTGCTGAAGTTGGTGCATTTTAGTGCCTGGCACAGGCTTCTTTGAGAGGATGAAGGCAGCATAACCATCAGCACTACTCTCCCAAACCTCCCTCCAGGTGCTTTTGTGCCGGGTCCCAAAGCCAACACGGTTGTCCTCCTCCCGTTCCATCGCCGCCGACTTCATAGTCTGATACTGAAGGAGATCCATGATCTCCTTAAACATCCTTGAAAAGGACAGGAAGGACAATAGGCTGTCCTTACTGTTGCCCACTGGGTTAAACTGTCCCATAGTTTCCTTCTGTTCCACCTTCTTGTGGAGGTACAGGGTGTATCCCACATCATTTTCCAGCAGCCACCGGAAAGACTTGCCCTTATATTTTCCAAACTGGAGGACGTATTCACCTAACACCTCCTGCCTGTCCGACCCATCCCCCCCTCTTTGACAGACAGTTTTGTGGGCATTGGCCTTCACAACCCCCTCACTCTGAGGAGCAGATTTGTCTTGCAGAGCGGGATTGTCTTTGATCCTCTTGGCCAAGTCAGAGGGGTCCTGACGTAAATAACCAAAGTCGTTTTTACGGAAAGAAACAGGAATTCTTCCCGGGAAGAATGTATTAATATCTTCTCAGATTGACAGACAATAACACCTTATGTGGCTATAACTAATTTACAAGCATGATTAATAATTACTAATTAAGCCAGGCAAGTCAGGGGTAAAGAAATAATACATATTTTATTACTAACTAAAGACTAAAGTAAACAGAATAGAAGTGGGATGTGATAGTCAGTATCATCAATGGTGTGGGTGAGTGATCAGTAGGCATGTGGGATGTTGTAAAGTGTAAACACAAGAAAAGGTCTGCCACAAACAAAAGGTCAAAGGTCTGCTCCTGCATGGAGAGAGAGACTGGTGTCACCAGCACAGCCTGAATAGGCGTGGCCACAGGTGCGCTGCATCAACCAATCAGGCCTCCTCTCCCCACTGCCATCCTGCAACACAACAAACAGGACAGGACAGCAGAGAGGGAGGAGGCTGTAACACCATTTACAATGAAGAGCAAACTGGGTAGCTTCAGCTACACTCGAGACCAAAGGAAACAACAAACAGCAGATAACGTGAGTACATAGAACACAGAGTTAACGAACAGGTACAGGAAACAATGAACACAGCAATGACTAGGGGAGGGAGGGGGGTGGCAGGGTTAGGGGAGATGGTTAAGGGTAGGGAAGGTTGTAAGCATGGGAGAATAAGTAGGTTTTGAGTTGGGATTTAAAAGTGGAGAGTGAGGGTGAGTCTCTGATAGGGCTTTCACACCGGCAGTTCCGAACGCCGGTTCGCGTTCGGAAACCTCAGAACGTTGGCGCTGTCTGGCGAACGATACACTGGTATGAACGCGGGCTCGTTCGCCAGACAGCGCCAACGTTCGGAGGTTTCCGAACGCTATGAGAGGCTGAGGGAGACAGTTCCAGAGTCGCGGTGCAGCTTGTGAAAAAGCACGGTCTCCACCTTTGAGTTTCGAGTGTGGAACAGTGAGGGGAACAGTAAATGAGGATCGGAGGGTGCGGGTAGGGCGATGGGGGAGAAGGAGGTCAGTCAGGTAAGGAGGGGCCAGGCAATGGATGGCTTTGTAGGTGAGGAGGAGTACTTTAAAGTCGATGCGTTCCTGCTGCCCAGCTCCTCAGCTGCCTGCCTAGGCCCCATCCTTAGGCCTACAGACCAGACCAGCTCAAAACAGCAGGAACCTGCCGTGTGGGAACAAAGTATGTCATTTCAGTTTATTTATATTGCACACATATTACCTACTTCTAAGGAATCAATTTGAGCAGAGTCTGTTATTTTGATTGAAAGTCATCAGTAAAATGTTGGCACTTAAATTGCTGTGGATATTTAACAAACTATTGACACTTCTTCTTTTGCATCCTATTACCTTAGATCCTACATGACAGGTGAGGCACCCTGCCCCTACCAGAGCAGAGCAGGATACAGTGCTGCTGCCTCAGGTGCTGCTCTTCCCATCAGCGTGTCTGGATAAAGACAGAGCTGGATGCCTTGGGGCTGTAGCCAGGGTCCCGAGCAGCGCGGCACCTCATGAACATCCACCTCAGCCCCAACTCAACCAGACCTCCTCTGAGCTGCCCGCAGCTAAATACTTTCAGCTCCATCCATTCTTCATCTGGAAACCGGAACATGGCATTATGGGAGAGGTTTGAGGAACAATTACGTAGCCTACTACTTACTATCTTGCTTGTTTGATTGTCCCAACCCCCATGTGGCCACATCTGCTGGTATTGGAAAGGATTGTTGGCACCAGTGGCCACTACCTACTACATTGTAGCCTCCCGCCTTAACTGCAAAGGTTGCAGGAAGTACTGGTTTGCTGACAACCCTGAGTGGCTGGACAAGCTACCAAGTCGTTACACGAACATGTTCCCAGCCTTCTACACTCTCAAGAAGGCCATCTGTAAGATGATGCTGATGGATGAGCTGAGGCGTTCCAGCAGGTCGCCGAACGACATGGCCAACCAGGTGATGGAGATGCTCCACCTGAAGTACGAAAGAGCCAAGCTGGCCTATCTGCTCAGCGTGGAGAACATCAGGGATGCTGAGGCAGGGCTGTATGGGCGGCAGAGGACCATCACTGAGTTCTTAAGACGGGAGGACTCACCAGCCCTGTTTGGGGGGTATGAAGATGCAGATGGCTGGTGTGGAGGAGTGTCTGTGACGGCATTCTACCTGACAGACTGCCTCCTCCAGGAGTTCAAAGGGCAGGAGCCAGTCCTTACCCAGCTCCTACAAGGCACCTTCAGACAGGTCTTCAGGTCTGATCACACTCGCAAAGTGGCCAGGAAAGTTGCGTCGGCATCTGATGGCACCATGTCACCCCTGGATGCCCCTGCGAACCAGGCAACAGGGACAATCGAACAGGGGAACACGGAGAAGCAGCAACAGCAACAACAAAAGAAAACCCTAACCTGTCGAGCGTGTGGCCAGCCTAAGTCCCGCTACCTTGGCGATGGCTCCTCCATTCACTTTTTTTACACAAGTGCAGAGGTGAGGTACTTCTACTGCTCAAAAAAAGTATTCGATACCTACGCAGTAGACCTCAGACGCCTGAAGACATTCAGAGCGTCCCGCCAGATTCTCCGGAGTTTATACTCATGCACAATCGAGAGCATCCTGACGGGGAACATCACTGCTTGGTACGGGAACAGCACCATGCAGGACCGCAAGGCCCTTCAGAGAGTGGTACGGGCAGCCGAACGCACCACAGGGGGACCACTCCCTCGCCTTCAGGACATCTACACCAGGCGGTGCAAGACCAAGGCCAAGAGAATCCTGAAGGACCCAAACCACCCTGATAATGGACTGTTCTCTCTGCTGCGGTCAGGGAAAAGGTACCGCTCTCACATGGCTAACACGGAGAGACTCAAGAACAGCTTCTTCCCCCAGGCCATCCGTGACCTGAATGACACCACCTAGGCCACAGCCAGGCAACTGCCCCTGCCCTCAGCAGGATGGCCCCCTCCCCCCCCGCAATATGGACTAACTACAGCACCTTATATTTATTTTAATTTATATTAATAGTATATTATATATATTTATAAAACTGTATATATATTATATATTTGTAATTTGTAAATTGAATTGTTGTATTCCACCTTCTTACTCTTGTAGCACTTCTTAGGAGCCGGCAGTAACAAGAGTCAAGAGTCACTTTATTGTCCCATCACTGGGAAATTTGTATTGGGCTTACACCCCACAGCAGCCAACAAAGAGCAACAGACAATACAGGATATTAGCACACAAACAGAAGGCGGACCTGATTAAAACAAGAGTGGGAATAAAATGATAAGCAAGATAAGTTACATTCATCTGGTGCAGTTTAAAAGTTTAACAGAAACGGGAATAAAAGAATTTTTAAATCTATTTAATCTAGCGCGGGGGACTCTGAACCTCCTCCCAGAGGGCAGCAGTTCATACTCTGCATGTAGGACATGGGAGGGATTCATGAGAATTCTACTAGCCTGTCTGAGAGTAGCCTGTTCAAAAATAGACTGCAGGGATGAGTGGTCTTTCACCCCTATGATCTTCCATGCAGTCTGTATCAGTCGGACCAGTTTGGACCTTAGTTTTACAGATAGGTTACCAAACCAAGATGCAATGCCGTATCTGATGAGACTCTCTAAGACAGACTGGTAGAAAAGTAGCATACATTTTGGGTCAACACCATGAACTCTAAGGCGGCGTAGGAAGTGTAGTCGTTGTTGTAATCTGCTACAAAGGCTGTCTACATGAGTGCTCCAGGTGAGTGAGTTATCAATGAAAACCCCAAGATATTTGTAAGAGGCGACCTGAGAGATGGATTGTTTGTGGATGACCACAGGCCTGTGGTCCCCAACACCTCTGGGGTCGAACACCATCTCCTCAGTTTTCTTAACATTTAAAACCAGGCAGTTAACATCACACCATTTAACAAACCTCTGGATTTCAGAATAATAGTCATTTAGGTCACTGTCCTTTTTGATTAAAGCAAGGATGGCAGTGTCATCCGAAAATTTTATGATGCGGTTGCTAGGGTAGGTGCTTCTGCACTCGTTTGTGTATAAAGTAAAGAGCACAGGGGAACTGACTATACCCTGTGGAGCACCAGTGCTTATGGTTCTGGGTTCCGAAAGAGTGCCATTAACACTGACCCGCTGTGTGTGTATTTCACTGTACATTGTACCTGTACGATATGCACGTGACAAATACAATTGACTTTGACTTTGAGTAGAAGGCCTCACAAATCCACGCATGCCATTTACAGACTTTGCTGACACAGAATGTTTTCAGCGGGAGCTAAATGCGACTAAACAGAAGGCGGAAGTGTTAAGGACACCAGAGAAACACAAGATCCCAGGGCAGCAGCCGCCCGGCCGCCTGTGCAGGTTCTGCCACCAGCCACTGAGGCAGGGTCCCAACAGTCCACAAACACACACACACACACACTCAGACCCTGGAGGTTTTTACCTCCATCAATTTTCTTCATCGATATCGCATTTTTTTCACCAGACTGTATGCTAAAGGATGCCACCATTTTGTTCGCTGGCCGGTAAACACAGCCGACGTCACTAGCAGGTTTGTACACACACACACAACTGGAGAAAGCATCATGTTCGGTTTCAACGCCGAATTTCCATATTGGTCGTCCAAGAAAAAAATATATGTTTAACGTAGTTAAAAAATATGCTTAACGTAGTTTTTCTATTTTTTAAGTAATTGTTTGATTAATGTGGATAGGCTCTTTGTCCATACAAAGCTTTTGCTGTGCATATAGTATGATATGCATTATTGCTATTTTTTTGCAGGGCTCCCCACATGGTTTGTTCTCATCTCTTACGTTGTGTATTGGATAAATCACTTTGAACAGTCACAAGCTTGCTTTTCCACCCTAACCCATGGTCTTTTGCTTTTGCTCTGCATTAAGTCCAATTACTGTTCAGGTTCCTGTGACTGTAGTTAGGGAGATCTACTTATATTTACATGTTTTATTTTATTTGATCTAACGCGACTTGCATTTACAAATAAATACATTTATCTAAGTAAGTGAATTGTCTATCAATCAGCATCACAAGACAAAAACATCTCTGCTCGGGCCAGGGGCCATTGGCAGTCATAATGCTGGGGGAAGGAAGATTTGTTTAATGATTACAGTAGAGAAACTGTACAGGGGGGTTTGGGCAGGGTCCCACACTAAGGCTTGTTAGTGCATTTAATGTTCGGACAAGTGAAATTCCTCCTGCAATTGTCTGACAAATGTAAAAACAAAAAGAAATCAATGTGATGGCAGCTGGTGTTTGGAGCTACAGGCGCAGAATATAAAGTGGTCAAATCGGTCGTCAAACTATTTGACCTAAAAGTCCGATTTTCAGGGGGTTTTACAACACACAACAAAGTTTTGAAGTACCCACTCAATATTTTTTAAAACAGTTTCACGATAATTATATATGTGTACTTGATCAGCAAAATAAGCTTTTTTTCAGCCTGATTTCTCCCGGCTTGGGGGAGGGGGTGAATGGTTTCATTGTTTTGTTTCATTGGTCGATAGATGTGTGTACGGCTGACCTATAGGAGGCAGCAGGCAGCATGCTCTTCGTTTACTCTGACTCCACAAAGAAAGTTTCTACCAACGGCGATCTCATAAGGTAAGGGTCTTCTATGTATCTACTATCTACCAGTGTGTTCGTGTATTTAGACATTTCTTTATTATTTACCCACTAGCAACTAACTGAAACCACAATGTTGAGTCTGGACTAAGCTAGGCAACGCTTTTGTTTGTTAGCTATGCTAGCATTGTTGTAGCTACGGTACGATTGTGGTAAAGTATGTCTACGTTGTAAAAGTTGCTTGAGCGCATTTATATGACGTCAGGACCAGGCCATGCTGCGAAAATCGCTTATGGGGATCACCGATTTAGGGATCACGGGATCACCGATTTAGTGCAGCTGTTGGTTGAGTACTGTGTTCAGTGTTTCCTCCAGGATTTTTTACATTAGTGGCGTGGTTTGTAATTTGTAAATTGAATTGTTGTATTCCACCTTCTTACGCCGGCAGTAACATTTCACTGTACATTCTACCTGTACGATATGCACGTGACAAATACAATAGACTTTGACTTTGAGTAGAAGGCCTCACAAATCCACGCATGCCATTTACAGACTTTGCTGACACAGATTTTTTCAGCGGGAGCTAAATGCGACTAAACAGAAGGCGGAAGTGTTAAGGACACCAGAGGAACACAAGATGCCAGGGCAGCAGCCGTCCGGCCGCCTGTGCAGGTTCTGCCACCAGCCACTGAGGCAGGGTCCCAACAGTCCACACACACACACACACACACTCAGACCCTGGAGGTTTTTACCTCCATCAATTTTCTTCATCGATATCGCATTTTTTTCACCAGACTGTATGCTAAAGGATGCCACCATTTTGTTCGCTGGCCGGTAAACACAGCCGACGTCACTAGCAGGTTTGTACACACACACAACTGGAGAAAGCGTCATGTTCGATTTCAACGCCGAATTTCCATATTATTGGTCGTCCAAGAAAAACTAATCCGCCTTCCCTTGATTCTATTGGCTCTAACGCTTCAAATGAGGGGTCAATCATCACATTTGACCAATTGATTCCAGAGGAATCACCCCGCGTAATCGTACTTTACATATGCGTAAAATGTGGATAAAAAGCAGCTCGTCTAGAGCGCGCGCACCATTTGTACCTACAGCAGCCTGATGCGTATTAGGGGTGTAACGGATCACGGAAATTCCGTGATCCGTTCGGATCGCCCTCCACGGTTCGGAACGCATGTGTACCGCGGATCAATAGCAAAATGTAACCAAGTAATAATATTACTTTGTAGGAGTGACGGCAATAACAGGACGATGTAGTCGTTTTGCCGGTAGAAAAACAATCATGTGCGCTTTATTCTCACTCTCTGCACATGCGTACTGACAACAACAACATTCACTCATCTCTGTCTCACTTATATCCCGTCATATCACCCGCTAAGCAGCCTGGGTGATTGAGTAAACACACAAAAAAAGTACTCTGTTACGTACTCACTCCACGTGAAGCTGGGAATCCACAGCAACAAGTATCATGGCGAGTGCTAGCAACGTTGGCGAACTGGAAAGGCCTCCCTCGTCGTGTAAATCACACGTATGGGAGCACTTTGGCTTCCCTGTCACTTATAATAATGATGGAGGGAGGTCGATAAGAAAGTTACGGTGTGTAGGCATTGTGCCACGCGGAAATCTTATGAGGCAGGCAATACGTCAAGCATGGCCAAACATTTAACGCGACATCACCCTGGTGTGTTGATGACGGGGGGCAAGAAAAAAGTAGCTCAACAACAACTTCACCAAACGTCATTTAAACAAACGATTCCTGCAGACTCAGACCGGGCTAAAGCCATTACCCGCGGGGGTGCCATTACCAATTCAATTGGGAAGTTTATCGCGGCAGACATGAGGCCATACTCCGTTGTGGAGAACAGAGGGTTTCAAAATATGATCAATGTGCTTGAGCCACGTTACAAAATCCCCTCGCGCCCCCACTTCAGTGAGAAGGTTGTGCCCGACCTCTATGAAAAGAACAGGATCCTAATTGTCGGCGAATTAGCAAATGCATCCTCTGTTGCCCTCACCACAGACGGGTGGACCTCCCGTGCAACGCAAAGCTACGTGACCGTGACGGCTCACTTCATCACAGCAGAGTGGGAGATGCGCAGTCCCGTGCTGCAGACGCGCGCACTCTGAGAGTCACACAGGTACCAATCTTGCGCAGATCCTGACAGGAGCAGTAGCAGAGTGGAAGCTAGAGAGACCCAATATAAATATCCCAGTCACCACAGATAATGCCAAGAACCAAGCAAATACAGTGATAGAAGCTGGACTGGGGCCACAGATAGGGTGCTTTGCACATTCCATTAATTTAGCATCCCAAAGGGGAATCTCTGTCAACCGGATGGACCGCCTACTTGGGAGGATCAGGAAGGTTGTTTCCTATTTCCACAGGAGCACAACAGCCGCTCATTTGCTTAAGACCAAGCAAGAAATGCTACAGCTACCAACCCACAAGCTCATACAGGATGTCACAACAAGATGGAACTCCACCTATGACATGATGGAGCGCTATCTGGAGCAGCAGGCAGCTGTATACTCTGCACTGACAGACAAGACCCTGAAAAGAAATGTCAAAGACATTGTCACCTTGTCTGATGGTGACGTGAAAGTGGCAGAAGAGGTCCTCCAAGTGCTCAAACCCCTAAAGATGATAACAACTCTGATGAGCACTGAAACAGCACCATCTGTGTCCATGATCCTACCTCTGAAAACAAGGATTCTACAATCCATGGCCCCAGATGAGCAAGACAGCAACATCACTGGAGATGTCAAGGCTGCCATTAGAGGGGACCTGAGCCCCAGATACACTGACCCCCCTCTACAGGACTACCTTCATCGATCTACTGCACTGGACCCAAGGTTCAAGTCGCTGTCTCACCTAGACCCTACCCTACGTCAGAGGACATACAGCGATCTCATCACTGAGATTATGGGCACTGAAGAAAAGGTAAATATATACAGTATATATAAAAACTTTTTTTTTACCTAATATTTAATTACTTAAATAATAAATACTGCAATTATTTTAGTCTATGCCATTT
This sequence comes from Nansenia antarctica, assembly GCF_963989245.1. Classification (NCBI taxonomy): domain Eukaryota; kingdom Metazoa; phylum Chordata; class Actinopteri; order Argentiniformes; family Microstomatidae; genus Nansenia; species Nansenia antarctica. The sequence goes on from NC_137674.1 coordinate 108,309,253, forward strand.
TGGATTTAGATAATAATGTATGTTATTGCTACAATTATAGTTCTATGAAATATGAAAATAAATGATTAGTTAGATTAATAGATCGATTCCTTTTTTCTGCAGGGTCAAGCCACAGAGCTGCCAGGAGAAGACGCAGAGCCAGAGGCATCTCCTCCACAAAAGAAGTCAGCCATGCAGGAGCTTTTTGGGGAGACCTTTGTGAGCAGCATGGACATAGTCCAGACGTTTGCCAACACCATTGAGGAGGAGGTGTCATCCTACAAGGTAGCAAGCAGCATTCCACTGGATGGTGATCCACTGGCATGGTGGAAAAGGAATGAGGATAAATACCCTCACGTTGCCATGATGGCAAGACGCTACCTGGCTGTGCCGGCTACTTCAGTTCCTAGCGAGAGGGTGTTCTCCACAGCAGGAGACATAGTGACTGCAAATAGGTCTGCCCTCTCCCCAGACAATGTGGACATCCTCATCTTTTTGAAAATGAATATGAAGAAGTTATAAGCTTGAGGCTGCTTTGCTTTATTTACTTTTGTTTCTTACCATGTTTAAAGGATTTCACTTTATTATTTAGGTAAAGTTAGGTTTCACTTGGCAACCAGATTGCAGCAGTGATGTTATATACAGTATATGTTGTTATATATATGCATATATTATATATGTTGTATAGATTATATATATATATATATGTTGTTATATATAGATGTTATATATATGATATATATATCAGTTTTGACATCTTGAATGTTGTTTATTTGTTTCACACATTAAAAGTGGTGTTTTTACAGAATTCAAGGAAATGGTTGTTTTTATAAAAAATAAAAAAAATGTTTTGTGTTGATCAGAAAAATGATCCGATCCGTGACTCAAAAACCGTGACACGATCCGATCCGTGAGTTAGGTGATCCGTTACACCCCTAGTGGGTACTGCCATAGATGGGTGGTATTTCTGTTGTATTTATACATTTGTTTTTATTCATTTTAAAATGTACAATTTTTAAATATTTATTTTATTTTATTATTATAATATTGAATCATGTAATAAAGAATCTATAACTACTCTTAGCTACTGCTGGGGTTATGTTTTTGCAGGCTTGACGGGCAGTGAATGCTCAAGTTGAACAGATGTTTTCAGATACTACCATGTAGGCAAACATGGCACTGGCCAGTGTGTACACTAAGAAGTACACTAATCACTATTTGATTGTTTATCCTGTTGAGTCCTTGTAAGGAAAATGGTAGTAGTCCTGGACAGTGCCTCAGTTGGTCCAGTTGTTTCATCTTTATCCATGTTAAGCCAGTGCCAGTTAAGCCAGGCAGATTGTCCTGGTATAGATGATAGTACTCAGTGTTTCCCCTAGGTTTGCTGCCTTGGGAGGGTGGCATGGATTCTCCACCTCCACCGTTGTGAAATGTTAATTTCTCCTCACCCCCGCTCGCCCCCCCCCCCTGTTGTGAAATGTTAATTTCTCCCCCCCCCCACAATTAGCGTAACAGATAAGTAACAGAACAAGTTATCTCTGTAATATCATAATATCAATTATGTGACTAGAACAAATATGATAATTTATAGACTTTATTGTTGAGCCACAAAGCCATCACTTGTTTTTTATTATATTTTTATATATTTTTATTATATATATTTCTTCCTGCTCTTGCTCTCTCACTCTCTCTCTCTCTCTCTCTCTCTGTGTCATCTCCATCCTCCTCTCTCCCTCTTTGCACTGACAATCACACACAAACATATGTGACAGAAAATTGTGACATGTGTTCAGAAAATAATAATAATAATAATAATAATAATGATTATTCCTTTTTAGGTCGTGCTGAGATGAAATGTAGGGATACTCAAGCACCCCTAAAAAGCGTCTAAAATCGTCCATATCGCCAGATTCGGGTTGGGTGCGTTTAATAAACGCGGGAAGTTAGCCTGCTTGTCAGAGGTTTGGGGTCTACGTCCGTCCATTACTAACACTATTATTGTTGGCCTTTATTTGCACTTACAGTAGAGACGAATGGCTTGTTTGAGATTAGCACGTCAGAGCGTGTGTGTGGAGGGAGCTGAGCCCCGCCCTTCGTGAAAGGAGGAGACAAGCGGACAAGCGTGGCAGCAAAACGCACAGAGGAGAAACATATTAAGTGAGGGTGCACATAAATTAGGCAAATGACACAGAATAAACATATTTCGACCACGTAATAAACATATTTCGGCCATATACAACTGGGAGAAAAATATTATTATTAGAAGAAAAAAAAGAAAAAAAAACATGAACCAAATTGACATTGAACATTTTTCTTGCGGGGGCGGGAGGTCCCGTTGGGGGGGCGGCAATGGTAATGGTAGGGCAATGGTAGGGGAAACACTGCCCTTAGTCTCCAGTCTCCAACTGGTTGGCCACCCCTGGGGCCTCATTTATAAAAAGGTACTTGAACGTCATAATTGAACGATTTAACGTTTGATTACTAACCAGGCAAATGCTTGTACTCAAGTTGTAAAAGAAAATCATTTCTTAACTCATTTTCTCGGCTGATAACATTGTTAATTTTATTACGAGCCACATTCACTTCGCATGAATTACAGTATAGGCAGTGCGGCTCACATGCCTGTAATAACTCTGCATAACCAGTAGGTAATACCCAACGTACAGCTACGATCGTTTCCAGAGCAGTGGTATGGTTACTCTCCTGTGTGTGTTCTCTGATGAATCTTCAGGCTTCCTCCGTCACTAAAACTCTTCCCACAGGAGAGTAGGGAGCAGTGGCATGGTTTCTCTCCGGTGTGTGTATTCTCTGATGCCTCTTTAGGGATTCTGCTCTATTGAACCTCTTCCCACACTGGGAGCACTGGTATGGTTTCTCCCCGGTGTGTATTCTATGATGCTTCTTTAGATTCCCTGCTTGATTGAAACTCTTCCCACACTGGGAGCACTGGTATGGTTTCTCCCCGGTGTGTATTCTATGATGGTTCTTCAGGTGTCCTGCATCACTAAAACTCTCCCCACACTGGGAGCAGTGGTATGGTTTCTCTCCTGTATGTGTTCTCTGATGAATCTTCAGGCTTCCTCCGTCACTAAAACTCTTCCCACAGGAGAGTAGGGAGCAGTGGTATGGTTTCTCTCCGGTGTGTATTCTCTGATGCCTCTTCAGACTTCCTGATTGATTGAAACTCTTCCCACACTGGGAGCACTGGTATGGTTTCTCCCCGGTGTGTATTCTATGATGGTTCTTCAGGTGTCTTGCATCACTAAAACTCTCCCCACACTGGGAGCAGTGGTATGGTTTCTCTCCTGTATGTGTTCTCTGATGAATCTTCAGGCTTCCTCCGTCACTAAAACTCTTCCCACAGGAGAGTAGGGAGCAGTGGTATGGTTTCTCTCCGGTGTGTATTCTCTGATGCCTCTTCAGACTTCCTGCTTCACTAAAACTCTCCCCACACTGGGAGCAGTGGTATGGTTTCTCTCCTGTGTGTATTCTCTGATGCTTCTTCAGGCTTCCTCCGTCACTAAAACTCTTCCCACAGGAGAGTAGGGAGCAGTGGTATGGTTTCTCTCCTGTGTGTATTCTCTGATGCCTCTTTAGGTGTCCTGCTCTATTGAACCTCTTCCCACACTGGGAGCACTGGTATGGTTTCTCCCCGGTGTGTATTCTATGATGCTTCTTCAGGTGTCCTGCATCACTAAAACTCTCCCCACACTGGGAGCAGTGGTATGGTTTCTCTCCTGTATGTGTTCTCTGATGAATCTTCAGGCTTCCTCCGTCACTAAAACTCTTCCCACAGGAGAGTAGGGAGCAGTGGTATGGTTTCTCTCCTGTGTGTGTTCTCTGATGAATCTTCAGGTGTCCTGCTTCACTAAAACTCTCCCCACACTGGGAGCAGTGGTATGGTTTCTCTCCTGTATGTGTTCTCTGATGAATCTTCAGGCTTCCTCCGTCACTAAAACTCTTCCCACAGGAGAGTAGGGAGCAGTGGTATGGTTTCTCTCCGGTGTGTATTCTCTGATGCCTCTTTAGGGATCCTGCTCTATTGAACCTCTTCCCACACTGGGAGCACTGGTATGGTTTCTCCCCGGTGTGTATTCTATGATGGTTCTTCAGGTGTCCTGCATCACTAAAACTCTCCCCACACTGGGAGCAGTGGTATGGTTTCTCTCCTGTATGTGTTCTCTGATGAATCTTCAGGCTTCCTCCGTCACTAAAACTCTTCCCACAGGAGAGTAGGGAGCAGTGGTATGGTTTCTCTCCGGTGTGTATTCTCTGGTGCCTCTTCAGACTTCCTGATTGATTGAAACTCTTCCCACACTGGGAGCAGTGGTATGGTTTCTCTCCTGTGTGTGTTCTCTGATGAATCTTCAGGTGTCCTGCTTCACTAAAACTCTCCCCACACTGGGAGCAGTGGTATGGTTTCTCTCCTGTATGTGTTCTCTGATGAATCTTCAGGCTTCCTCCGTCACTAAAACTCTTCCCACAGGAGAGTAGGGAGCAGTGGTATGGTTTCTCTCCGGTGTGTATTCTCTGATGCCTCTTCAGACTTCCTGATTGATTGAAACTCTTCCCACATTGGGAGCAGTGGTATGGTTTCTCTCCTGTGTGTGTTCTCTGATGCTTCTTCAGGACTCCTGCTTCACTAAAACTCTTCCCACACAGTGGGCAGCGGTAGGTCTTCTCTCCGGTGTAAGTCTGTGGGTGTGTTTTAAGGTGATTCTTCCGCCTCGAGCTCCTGTGTTGTTGATGGTTTCCTGGTGTGGTGGAGCTGGGCTCGCTGTCTGAACCTGGGTTGGAGCTCTGCTGGTCTGTAAGAATAGGAACATATACAGGGTTACATAGGCAAGTTTATTTGTATAGCACATTTGATACAACAAGGGCAATTCAAAGTGCTTTACATACAGCATTAGGATATTAAGAAAGAAAAAAAAATATAGAAATTAAATATCAACATTTAACAAGATAATAGGCAATGAATACAAATATATGAATTAAAGTGTTCTCTATCTAAGTATGTCTCTCAGAGAGATAAACCTCTGCACCTCATACAAGCATCGTACCACCAGTGTTTCCTCTACATGCATTTCATCGTGGCGGACCGCCACGATGGAATTTCCTCCGCCACCATTCAGATTTCTCAACCCAAAAAAAAAAAAAAGATTTAGGCCGCTTTTCAGACCTTCACAGCGCTAGACACACCCACAAGCGCTGAAACTGGACCAGTCCGTGTGTGTCGCGAGTATTGAACTTGAGGCTGCGTTCGTAAATTCGCTCTGAGAGCCCCGGAGCGCACACTGGGTTCAACGTCATAAAGGGACCAAGTCATTTGATTGGACAAGAGGCATTCCGTGAGTGCTGATCAGATTTCCAGAGCGTATTTACGAACGCGCCCTGGCTGTCACCCGAACACCGCGAGCTAGCGTAGTGTAGTGTAGTATAGGATGCGTAGTGTAGTGTAGGATGGAGAGAGAGAGGAGAAGCCTCTCTATGTGTTACCTATGTCCAGTGTACTAGAACCACTCTAACAGGAGTGTTTGTCCGTGAATAACACCGGCTATGCCCGGGGTAGAAACACAAGACTATAGCTGGATAAGGTCTACACGGTCATTTTAAGCCGTCGACCAGCCCTCTACGACCACGGGAAGTCATGTTAAAAGTGAAGATACTTCTGTTAAACTAAGCTAAGCTAAACATCGCTAATCGCTAACTCCCTCCTGGGCTTAAAGTGACAAGTAATAACGTTGTGAAAAAAAACGTCAGATCAGTGTTTTTGTTTTTATTGACAACGGAATTACATGCTGGAAAAACATGCAGACACAGACAATAAGAGACACACGGGAGAAGTACAGGAAAACATTTTATTTTTTGGGGCCATCCTTGAGTTTTGGCTGAAATTACGTCCTTGTTTTGAGCGCGCGTGCGCGTTTCATGCGCGTGCACGCGAAAAAATCGCGCGCGCGCAGTCAGCACTACCCGCCACCATTGTAAAAATTCCTGGAGGAAACACTGCGTACCACCATACAGGATTACGGTCAGATTATCACGGGGAGTGGCTGCACGGATGATGCAGAAGAGGTTGATTATCATTATTAACTCATTGACTGCCAAAGACGCCAATTGGCAGTCAACACGGGGATCGCGTTATTGACATGTTCTACACCTAGCGAGTGAATTTCAGACTTGGGTGTAATGTATTTCGGTCCCAGATGGGGGCAGTAGTTCGATAAAAGCCTGGAGAAGGAAGTGGCTTGCTGTGGGTTGTAGTAATGGCGAAACGGATCAGGGTATGTGCCAAACGCGGCGCGGAGCATTGCGGCGCGGAGCATTGCGGAGCATCACGGAGCAGCGCGGCCATCGCGCGACTCTTCAAACAGTTCAGAGTCGGATGATACAGAAAAAGTGCAGAAAAAAAAAAAAAGTTCTGCAGAAAAAGCTTGTTTTCTCTGTTTATTGGTCAAAATCAGGTGTTTTTGCTGAAACCACCCTATGTTCTACGGCCGATTTCTAAACCCTCAAAGAGGCTAGAAACAAACTTTCTTTTTCTGATGAAAGAAGAGAGTCTAAAGTTTTGGTAGATATGTTCAATGTTTATGTAGTCCGAAAAGTCAATATTTGGTGGGTCTTCAAAGTTCAGCGAAAATGCCCCAAAAGTCTGGCAGTGTGGAGCTCTCCGCTCTGAACATGGCTGGCAGTCAAAGAGTTAAGGATTACAGACATAATCAAATGTAGGCTACTGCAAGTACTTTGCTGCGATAGCTATAGCGAGACCTACTGTACAGTTTATCATTCATAACTGTCTGTACATAGACATATAATATCCTATCACTACTGCGTATGTAACTGGGGTAAAACCTGTTATAGAAATAGCTTTATACAAGGTAGATTTAGAACATGTCAGGATACTGGGTGGTAGAACGCACTTATCTCGGAAAAGTCATGAAAGGAGGGTCCTGAAATTTGATCGACTTTATTTTTACTCACTAGGTCAAATGACCCCACCCATGGCTGTTCTAGTGTTAACGACCCCACCCATGGCTGTTCTAGTGTTAATGACCCCACCCATGGCTGTTCTAGTGTTAATGACCCCACCCATGGCTGTTCTAGTGTTAATGACCACACCCATAGATGTTCTAGTGTTAATGACCCAACCCATGGCTGTTCTAGTGTTAATGACCCCATCCGTGACTTCTAATGTTAATGACCCCACCTGTGGCTGTTCTAGTGTTAATGACCACACCCATGGCTGTTCTAGTGTAAATGACCCCACCCGTGGCTGTTCTAGTGTTAATGACCACACCCATGGCTGTTCTAGTGTTAATGACCCCACCCATGGCTGTTCGGGTGTTAACAATCTCGTTCAAAGCTCTGAATAATCGTGTGACAGTAGAGTGCAGTAGAGAGCAGTAGAGTGCAGTAGAGAGCAGTAGAGAGCAGTAGAGAGCAGTAGAGGACAGTAGAGGACAGTAGAGAGCAGGACAGTAGAGGACAGTAGGGGGCAGTCGAGAGCAGTAGAGTGCGGTAGAAGGCAGTAGAGAGCAGTAGGGGGCAGTAGAGAGCAGTAGAGTGCAGTAGAGAACAGCAGGGGGCAGTAGAGAGCAGTAGGGGGCAGTAGAGGGCAGTAGAGAGCAGTAGGGGGCAGTAGATTGCAGTAGAGTGCAGTTGCTATTCCTAAAATGGATTTTCTATCATATTTCTCTCTTGTCTGTTTTTATTTATGTTTTATTCCCCAATTTTGTAAAGTGATTCACTTACTTTAGACAAATGTAGTAAGTCACTTTGGATAAAAGTGTTTACATGTGGCTGTCCTGTAGTCCAGGACTGGGTTAGATTGGGGATAACAGTGTTTACATGTGGCTGTCCTGTAGTCCAGGACTGGGTTAGATTGGGGAACTAGCCCTGATATATCAACCCCACACAGCGGGAGAGAGCAGGACTGTCAGACGATGCAGGTACTGACTGACTCACACTGCACTGGCAGCATTGGTTTTACAACAGTGCAATGACACTCACCAGTAACAAAGACTTACCATCCATCTCACTGTCTTTCATCTCCACTCTTCCTCTGTCCTCTTGATTCACCATCACTCCCTCCTCCCTCCTTTGGTCTCCTCCATCCTCTTCTTTCACCATCACACCATTGTCCTCTACATCTTCTTCCTCCAGCTTAACTGCCACCATCTCTGGACCCCACTGTGGGCTTTTCACCATCACACCATTCTCCTCTACATCCTCTTCCTCCAGCTTCACTGCCATAATCTCTGGACCCCACTGTGGGCTTTTCAGGGCTGGAGAACCACAGCCAGATCCAGGGGACTCGGTGCATTCTGGTTCATACATGGTTACCATGGTTACATGAGCTGAAGAGGACCTGCGGCTGGAAACACTGGAGGCAGAAACAACGCAGGGTCGATTAGACATGACAGACAAACAGTTCACTGAACTCCCATCTAGACTGACAGGACACGTCCTGCAAATGCAATAATAATATTACTGATTGCATTTGCTGTAATTAAAGGGTCTGGACATTAAATGGTTCCAATTGTATTTTGTGTCCAGGAAAAATGTTAACACATAATAAACTATGAAAATAATCTTCTAGTTAGGCTCTACTTCCTGGTCAGACAGTTCTGAGGCTGTGTGGGCGTGGCCTTTGCACGCTTGACTGGCAGCTCCCTTCCAAGCCAGCTTCCCAGCTAGCAGGGAATGTTCCCACAACATTGGCTAACATTCCCTACAAGTTCTGCTAATGTTTTAAAGAAAACGTTTTCATCTAATGTTCAAAGAGCATTTTAAGGATGTTTACCATTTCAAATAATGTTCCTATAACGTTAAATGTTAACAAAGTAAGAACGTTTTAGGTGCAACATTCTGAGGATGTTTTGGGGACATTGTTTAGGTAACAGATTATAGAATGTTCTTTTATAAAATGTTCCCACAATGTTACATGATAACAAAGGAAGGACATTTTCAAAGCAACATTCGGATAATGTTTTCAGGATGTTATTGATGCCTCAGATCACAAAACGTTTTTTCTAGAATGTTCCTGTAATGTGATATGTAAACAAAGGAAGAACGTTTTACCTGCAACATTCCAAGGATGTTTTGGGGACATTGTTTAGGTAACAGATTATAGAATGTTCTTTTATAAAATGTTCCCACAATGTTACATGATAACAAAGGAAGAACATTCCCAGCTAGCAATTTTTTGTTCTAAAAATGTTCAAAGAATGTTACCTAGAATGTTCTCGTAATGTTTTCAGCGGAAAGTTTTCTTTAAGTTCCCAGAATGTTCTAGGATAACGTTATCTAAAAACATTTTTAAAATGTTGTGATAACCTTCTTAAAATGTTAAGTGACAACATTGCTAGAACATTATGCCCTAATGTTCTTGAAAACGTTTTCAGTGGGAAGTTCCCAGAATGTTCTAGGATAATGTTCTCTAAAAACATTTTTTAAATGTTGTGTGATCACCTTAAAATGTTAAGTGACAACATTGCTAGAACATTATGCCCTAATGTTCTTGAAAATGTTTTCAGCGGGAAGTTTTCTTTAAGTTCCCAGAATGTTCTAGGATAATGTTCTCTAAAAACATTTTTTTAAATGTTGTGTGATAACCTTCTTAAAATGTTAAGTGACAACATTGCTAGAACATTATGCCCTAATGTTCTTGAAAATGTTTTCAGCGGGAAGTTTTCTTTAAGTTCCCAGAATGTTCTAGGATAATGTTCTCTAAAAACATTTTTTAAATGTTGTGTGATAACCTTCTTAAAATGTTAAGTGACAACATTGCTAGAACATTATGCCCTAATGTTCTTGAAAATGTTTTCAGCGGGAAGTTTTCTTTAAGTTCCCAGAATGTTTTAGGATATTGTTCTCAAAAAACATTCTACAAATGTTTGGTAATAACCTTCTTAAAATGTGAGTTGACAATATTGCTAGAACATTACACCTTATGTTCTCAAAACATTTTCAGCTTACGTTTTTTGTTTGTTCCCAGAATGTTTTAGGATAACGTGCTCTAAAAACCATTCTAAAAACGTTTGCTTATAACCTTCTTAAAATGTTTACTGAAAACCCTGTTAAAACATTATGCCCAAACATTCTTAAAATGTTTTTGGGATGTTATAAAAAATTCAAGTTTCAGACGTGCACCAATAACCGAGGAGGCTGAGGACGTGGCAGACCAATCAAACGACTCTGATTAGATTTCACGCCTGACTGAGATGTTCAGTTCACCTCCGTGGTCGGGCACAGGTAGACGGTTTTAGTTGAAGACAGCACAAGGGAACGGGACACTGTGGATTAAACGGTAAGGTTACAATAACTGTTTTTAATTGATTATCGTTACTTTGTATGGATACATTTACTTTCTTGACCACAAACTAACCGTTAATGCGAATAACGTCGAGCGTGTGTGTTGTCAGAAATTGCTAGGAAGCTGGGCGCAAAATTCACTTTTATCCACCGTCCAAATCGACAAATTGGTGAACGTTCAGATTTTACCAGCCACTCAATAGATTAACGTCATTGTTGTTGGTTTTTTGGCTGGTGAGTGAAGCAAATCTACCAGCCCAAAAGTTTGGGCCAGGTTTGGGAGCTAGCTAGCTAGCTAGCAAGCTATAGAAATCTAGCTAGCACAATTACTAGCATTCTACATCATGTCTATTTTACATGGATATTAATTGGTTATTTACAGTAATTACTGCATAATTAACGGCCTGTAATTTAAAGGGCTACCAAAAAGACTTCTGATGAATCAGAAACTATTCTGATTTTAAATACTATTTTTGTTATAATGCAGGTGGATAATACAGGTGGACCATCCATGACTGAGGACAGTGATACAGGTGGACCATCTGTGACTGAGGACAGAGTTCAGAGTAAGGATGTGTCCAGGGATGATGTTTAAGAATGTGTCCAGGTGCAGCAGCAGGACTTGAGGGGAGCAGAAGCCCCACACTGTTCGAGGACTAAATCAAGCAATCAACACTTTGGGAATGCCTGTCTGTCATGAGGATATGTACTGTCAGAGATATGTACTGTTGCAGTGATGATAGGTTCTGAATGTACAGTATATGATGTTTTGCTTTTTTTTAAAATATATGTTCTCAAATGAAGCTGTGCCTGCCTCTCCCTGTCTCACCTCTGTTGTTAATGTTAATAAATAATGATACATTATGTTGAAAGACTTGAATATTGATGTTATCAAACTTTTACATGTGTTAATACGTTTAGCTAAAAACATTTTAAGAATGTTTGGGCATAATGTTTTAACAGGGTTTTCAGTAAACATTTTAAGAAGGTTATAAGCAAACGTTTTTAGAATGGTTTTTAGAGCACGTTTGTTACGTGGGGGGTCAGCGAGGATGACTCCCCGATGCCTCTGCTGGTTGAAGAGCAGCATCACTCCTGCCCTGGACTAATTACGTGATTATTGTCACCTGTGAGTGTTTGTATGTGTATTTAGGTGTGTCCCATTTCCCTGTTCCCTTGTCAGTTGTTCGTACTTGTTAGCGTCTTGTGAACCCTCGTCTTTCCCTTAAGAATATTGTGCATGATACTTGTCCCTGTCCTTTCGGTCCTGGAGGACTTTACCTTACCTGTCGCTACTTCCAGGTATTATTGACTATATGTGTGTTTTGATTTGTTTGTGTTTAAGTGAAGTTTGCTTTTAGTAAACGGAGCCTTGTTTGCTCATCTTTTGTTTTCGCTACTCGCAAGTGTTTTGTTTTTGTTATTAGTTATCGACTCGCTACGCAGAGCCTTGCTTGCTCTCCTTTATTTTTCTGTGGTTCTGTATCACGGTCCTATGGATATTCAGTGTACTCATCTCAGTAAAGAGAACTTTATTTTATTCATGTCTCGACCTCAATTCCTCTGAGTCGCACCGCACATGGGTCCAACACCACTCTACATTTAGAACATTATTCCAAAACGTAACACACGTTATCCTAAAACATTCTGGGAACAAACAAAAAACTTAAGCTGAAAATGTTTTGAGAACATTGTTCTAGCAATATTGTCAACTCACATTTTAAGAAGGTTATTACCGAACATTATCCTAAAACATTCTGGGAACTTCCCACTGAAAACGTTTTCAAGAACATTAGGGCATAATGTTCTAGCAATGTTGTCACTTAACATTTTAAGAAGGTTATCACAACATTTTAAAAATGTTTTTAGAGAACGTTATCCTAGAACATTCTGGGAACTTGAAGAAAACTTCCCGCTGAAAACATTTTCAAGAACATTAGGGCATAATGTTCTAGCAATGTTGTCACTTAACACTTTAAGAAGGTTATCACAACATTTTAAAAATGTTTTTAGAGAACGTTATCCTAGAACATTCTGGGAACTTAAAGAAAACTTCCCGCTGAAAACATTACGAGAAAGTTCTAGGTAACATTCTTTGAACATTTTTAGAACCAAAAATTGCTAGCTGGGTTGCTGCCTTATCATACATGACATTCATCTGTTAGACATGCTTATAGTTCTGCCCTTTAACTACCAACTGTTTAATTACCAACTGTTTAATTACCAACTGCCCTTTAATTACCAACTGTTTAATTACCTACTGATTAATTACCAACTGTTTAATTACCAACTGTTTAATAACCAACTGTTTAATTACCAACTGTTTAATTACCTACTGTTTAATTACCAACTGTTTAATTACCAACTGTTTAATTACCAACTGTTTAATTACCTACTGCCCTTTAACTACCAACTGTTTAATTACCAACTGCCCTTTAATAACTGTTAAGCTGCTGTTGAAATGTGTAAATACTGAGCTAATACAATTACAAATGGACTTATGCACCTGCAGTATGATTATAGTCATGCACCTGCAGTATGATTCATCCAGTGGAGGCTCCTCCATAGAGGTGGAAGAGGCCTGGCCTCCCCAATAATTTGAGAGAAGAGAGAGATTTTAAAAAGCAATAATTATATTTATTTTATTTATTTATTTAACATATTATATTATATTAATATTATTTCCGTTTTGTTCATAAATCAGAATTTTTCCCTGGCTAAAACCCAATATTGCAATTGTAAAGCACCTACAGGCCAGAATCCCTATCCGTTTCTATTGAGGAGGCCAGGCCTCCTGTCGGAAAGTACAGGCCTCCTGTCGGAAAGTGGTTTCTCATAGAAGTCAATGTAATGCAATTTTTTTCATGGCAATATGTGGCATGACGTCATCGAACTGCGAAACGGGCGCAAAGTGGAAAGGCTTCAAAGTTGCGTTTTTGCAACAAAAAATAATAATATCTGATTTCGTTTTTTTGTCACCAGACACAAGTTAAGGTTTTGAACTACCCACTCGTTATTTTTTCGAGCAGTTTTACGATAGTTAAATACGTGTATTTGTCAACAAAATAAGCTTATTTTTCGCCTAAAATCTGCTGGGAAATCCTCCCTTGTGGGAGGGGTTCCAGGTTGTTTCTCATTGGTCGACTGGCGACGGGGGAGGATTCAGGAAGCAGAGTGCTTTATTTGTTTACACCAGAATGTGTTCGACCAGACTGAGACTCTGAGGTAAGATCTTCTATGTATGTACATAGCGCCTTTGTTAGTTGTTAGTTACTAGTTGAAACCAGTGTGTTCGTGTATTTAGACATTTCTTTATTATTACCCACTAGCAACTAACTGAACGCACATTGTTCCTGGCCACCATTGTTGTTAGCATTCTAGCATTGTAGCTCAGAAATGTCTGTCTAAGTTGAAAGTACGGTTAGTAGTATGTCTACGTTGTAAAAGTTGTAAGACTCATGTTCAGTGTGTAATACTGGAATACTGTAACATGTCAAGTGTAATAGATTACAGAAATGTTAAAAGTTTAAAAACATGTGTTCCTTTGTTTGTTATGAACGAGCTAGCCGCTAGCCGCTAACACTACTCTGAATACTAGCCTAGTGACTAGGTAATTATCATTGTCATGTATTAGGCTTGCTATTTTATGAACATGGTATGGTAGTATTTTATGAACATGGAGTGCCAGTAACTGTAGGCAATATTTTAATGTACTATCTTCCTTTTGTTGCAGCTTTGATGCCCCCCACCCCACCAGACACAGCAGCTCAACAACTCAGAGCCAAGAGCTCATTGTACCCGTCTCTCTCCACAGTGTTATAGTACCTGTCTCTCTCCACAGTGTTATAGTACCTGTCTCTCTCCACAGTGTTATAGTACCTGTCTCTCTCCAGTGTTACAATACCTGTCTCTACCTGTCTCTCTACCTGTCTCTCTCCTCTCAGCTCTTTAAACACAGAGTACCTGCCTCTCTCCACAGATATATACACACACACACACCAGGGTTTCCGTTAGAAAAATTTGCCGTCGGACATCGTGTCCGGGAAGAATTCGATTTACCGGACAAACGTGATATATTCCGGTCATCATATTAAAATATAATAAAAATTTTTTTTTTCAAAATCATAGTTTTTCTTCTTCAAATCTAATATAGCTGTTTGTCGCGGTGATTACTGTTGTGTAGCGGCCTATATATGCCATTTAATGTCTATTTCTCATCCGATACGATTAGATGCGAGCTATATAATATATAATAATATAACATGATTTGACGCATGCGCGCTATGCCATGCGTCGGGTCCAGCGCTGAACGGGCGCCTCACTGGGAACTGAACAGACAGCATCGATCAATGAACGGACTCCACATTACGTTAACTGAAGTTTGTTAAATTGTTTGGGATTAATGTGAGTTTTCTATTTTCTCTTTCCAGTTTTAACCTTTTTTAACTCTTTGACTGCCAGCCATGTTCAGAGCGGAGAGCTCCACACTGCCAGACTTTTGGGGCATTTTCGCTGAACTTTGAAGACCCACCAAATATTGACTTTTCGGACTACATAAACATTGAACATATCTACCAAAACTTTAGACTCTCTTCTTTCATCAGAAAAAGAAAGTTTGTTTCTAGCCTCTTTGAGTGTTTAGAAATCGGCCGTAGAACATAGGGTGGTTTCAGCAAAAACACCTGATTTTGACCAATAAACAGAGAAAACGAGCTTTTTCTGCAGACCTTTTTTTTTTTTTTTTTTTTTCTGCAGAGAAGCAAATTCAAGCAAAACGGTGACTGACGTCCACATATTTTAGTTTTAGTGACACCTCAAACATCTGAAAAGTTGTTTACTTCTATGAAACAATAAAAACAACACAGGAAAAAAGGCTTTTGATGACAAAATAACTACATTTATTCACAGATTTAGAACATTTAGAACATAATACAAAACATAACAAAATAATCTATTTACATGTGTGTGAACTATTTACAGGTGTGTACGTGTGTGTAAACTTATTTACAGATGTGTGTGTATGTGTGTGTGTAAACGTATTTACAGATGTGTGTGTGTGTGTGTGTGTGTGTGTAAACTTATTTACAGATATGTGTGTGTGTGTGTGTGTGTGTCTCTATGCACTCAATCATATTTTTTTGCTGTGTGGTAGGCTGTGAAGCACTCTCCTGAGTGCAGGGGTACATGGCAGGACCTGCACCACATTCTGGTCTCTCTCCTTTTACCCCTTCGAACGCAGACCCTACATTTTCTTGCTGGCTTTGTGTTATTGCTGGTGGGCCTTAATTTTTCCAACTCATGCCTGGCCATCCGGCCATCCAGCCTGCTGTCTGGGTCTCTCTGTCTTGCGGCCCTGGTTTGTCGGACCTCCTCTTCCTCCTCCTCCTCCTCCTCCCCCTCCTCCTCTCTCCCCCTCCTCTCTCCTCCTCTTCCTCCCCCTCCTCCTCCTCTCTCCTCCTCCTCCTCCTCCTCCACATAGGTTTTTTCAGTCCACGACCTCGCCACCCTCCTCACAAACTCCAAGTGTGTTTTGCACTTCCCCGGGTTCCTGGCCTTGTACAGCACATATGCATTGAACACACACAGCTGAAATAAGTATGCCACAAACTTCTTTGACCAGTTGAGTGTTTTCCGTATGAATGGGTAATATGCAATGTTCTGGTCAAGTTTGTCCACCCCATTCATGCAGGCATTGTATGCCACAACACACTGCAGTTTGAGCTGACCCACCTTCTCCTTCTTCCCCTTCTGCCACACCTCCACCCTCTGCATGCTGTCATGGTGGCAGGTTGTCACCATCCTCACCAGACGCTTGTCCTGCCATGCCATAACCAGCACCCTGCCATTGTGCCGCACCACCCTCCCCTCCACACCCAAGTCCTTCTTTGTCGGCTCCCTTATGATCTGCGGTTCCCCCCTGTTTTTTCGCAGTGTTCCGCAGACGTTGGTGTTGGCTTTGATCAACTGCTCACAAAGTTGAACAGAGTTGTAGAAGTTGTCCATGTAAAGTGTGTATCCGTGTCCTGTGAGACGGTCAAGGAGGGAGAACACTGTGTCTGGGAGTGTGTTATGCTGGCCAACATAAGGCTTAATGTTAAAACAATACCCAGTATAAGAGTCACACAGTATGTAGGATTTAATTCCATACTTCACCGGCTTCTGAGGGTTATACACTTTGAATGATAGGCGGCCACGCCACTGCATCATTCCTTCATCAATGCAGATACTTTCAAAGGGCTGATACAGCTCTTTGAATTTGGCTACAACATGATCTAAAATAGGACGCACTTTATACATTTTATCTGTGGCGTCCTGTGATGCATTATTGTTGTAGTGGAGGAACTTCCAGATGAGCTGATACCTGTTCCTGGACATGGTTTTATTGAAGTATGGAGTGGCGTCCTGTGGATCCACACTCCAATACATTTCTATTTTTGGCTTTTTTATGTAACCGGTGATGAAAGTGAGTCCAAAGAATCGTTTCAGTTCTGGGACTGTCACCGGTTTCCATGACCTCCCTCTGGAGTGCCGGGATGTGTCGGGATGTGCCTGTAAAAACTGCTTGGCATACAGGTTGGTTTGATCTGCAATGTGCTGCACCAGCTCATCAGGAATGAGCAGCTCCAGGAAATCAACCGGCCGGTCAGATTTCAGCTCTGCAGCAGCATTCTGGGGTCCAGGGGTTGCCGTGAATGGAACCTTTGTGGGTTGCCAGTCACCGTCACCCCAACCAGCAGCTTTCTCTGAAGACAGCCGTCTCCTTGCAGCAAACCCACTGGTTGAGGCACGTCCTCTGCTCGATTCAGGAACTGTAAAATATTGAAATATATACCATTTTATACAAAATATATATATACAAAAGGCATGTTTTATTGCTTTGTAATGATGTAGTGTAATAGTGTAATAGTAATAGTAATAGTGTTATACTGCTCTAGTGATGGTTAAAGTTTCAGCACAACACACACAGGTAGACATCAACACAGAGAGGTCACACACACATCAACACACAGAGGGAGACTTCAAAGACACAGGTCACACACAGGTCATCAACACAGACATCAACACACAGAGGGAGACTTCAAAGACACAGGTCACACACAGGTCATCAACACAGACATCAACACACAGAGGGAGACTTCAAAGACACAGGTCACACACAGGTCATCAACACAGACATCAACACACAGAGGGAGACTTCAAAGACACAGGTCACACACAGGTCATCAACACACAGAGGGAGACTTCAAAGACACAGGTCACACACAGGTCATCAACACACACATCAACACACAGAGGTATACTTCAAAGACACGGGTAAACATCAACACAGAGGTAGACATCAACACAGGTAGACATCGCACGCACACACACACGCGCGCGTGTGAAACAGAGCCTCTCTGACCTGAGGCAAGGCAAATGTATTTGTGTAGCACATACATGTAGACCCAAGGTTACCCATAACTACCTCATAACTAATATGAGCCTTACATCACATTACCCATAAACATCCCCTCTTCATCTCCCTCATATCTGCACACACACACACACACATACAGGCATACAGGCACACACACACACACAGGCACACACACACACACACACACACACACTCACACATACACACACACGGTCTGTAAAGAATACAAAAAGAAAAACAAATTCATTCATTCATTCATTCAACAGTTTTACCGTTTTTGCTCTCCACCCGCGGGGATCCGCGCTGATCTGGAGAGGAGCCCCTGCTACTATCCGATCGGGAAGGCAACCACTCGTCTGAATCGGGGTCTGGTTCAGAATCGTCCGACTCTGAACTGTTTGAAGAGTCGCGCGATGGCTGCGCTGCTCCGCGATGCTCCGCGCCGCGTTTGGCACATCTCCTATACCAGATCTCGCCGCGTTTGGCACATCTCCTATACCAGATCTGCTTGACCTGATCTGCACCACACTCCTTGCAGATCCACTGCCAGACAAGCTCTGTGCCAGTGTCAACTGCTTATAATGCTTGTCGCCTGAACCTCTCGTCTTCGCTCTCCTCTTCGCCATTTCTACAACCCACAACAAGCCACTTCCTTGTCCAGGCTTTTTATAGCTGAGCTAAATCGAACTACTGCCCTCATCTGGGACCGAAATACATTACACCCAAGTCTGAAATTCACACAATAGGTGTAGAACATGTCAATAACGCGATCCCCGCGGAAAAAAAAAAAATTTCTATAAGACGCCAATTGGCGTCTTTGGCAGTCTACGTTACTATTCTATAAGACGCCAATTGGCGTCTTTGGCAGTCAATGAGTTAAAAATCAATAAAACAACGTCATTTCTATAACCAGGTCTCGCTGGTTGGGAAGGCATTTCGTTTAGCTCGGGAGTATGACAATGGGGAGAACATAACTGTTTATTGAGAAACAATTGATAGGCAGTCTGGGATACGTATATAAAGAAATACCACAATGTCTAGATGTATAACATTTTATTGAACAGTAACAGTGCAAGCATGTAGGCTTCTGGCGTGACACGGCTAGCCTAATTTCCGTTCATATGCCTTTTATCAGATAAAATAAAATAGAATAAAACTCTTTGAAAATAAATAGGCTTTAAATTAACTTGCAATGCGTATAGGCTAATTTCCGTTCGATGTTACAGCCTAGGCTATGCCTTTTCTCAGATAGATAGGGGATAGCCCTGTAAGCTCATACGGGTCTGTATGTCGTCCTGAAGACCGGCTGTTAGATCATATCGCTGAAGTTTGTCTCCATCTTAGTGTAAATGTTGTCCGTTTCGTTTGTTATCCTTGTTATTGTGCGATAAAGTTAAAGCGCTCCGCTTCGGGACACCATTTTCAGCTGAGCACCAAACACACACACAACACTGCCCGAGAGAGAAGGACCCGCCCCCTTTAGTTAGCCTATAGCCTATAGGCTAACTAAAGGGGGCGGGTCCTTCTCTCTCGGGCAGTGTTGTGTGTGTGTGTTTGGTGCTCAGCTGAAAATGGTTAGAGGGAATTATTTTCACCGGACATTTATGTCCGACGAGTTTTCAATTTGTCGGACTTTAACTAATTTTACCGGACA
The DNA here is from genome assembly GCF_963989245.1 of Nansenia antarctica. Classification (NCBI taxonomy): domain Eukaryota; kingdom Metazoa; phylum Chordata; class Actinopteri; order Argentiniformes; family Microstomatidae; genus Nansenia; species Nansenia antarctica. Next base: position 108,328,617 of record NC_137674.1, read on the forward strand.
AAGACCGGTAATTACCGGTTAACGGAAAACACACACACACACACACACAGGGTATGGATTAGACACTGACTGTTCTGTCGAAGATGTGACAGCAGCAGTGAAACCAGACAGACCCAGACAGAACCACACACTCTGGCAATATTTTGTTGAATAACAAGAACAGTTGGGCATAGATACAGCATTTTGAACTGTGTCATGATTTATTATCTATTGATAGTCAATTCACAGACCTTGCATGCTTACCTGTGTATAGTCTGTTGTATGTTGAACTATAAGGCTGGACATTGACTACTGAGCACTACACTATTTCCAGCACAAGACATCAGCAAATTACTCTTAATGCCTCCATAATAATAAGCTGGCTAATTAGCTACAGTAATAACATTGATAGGTGATAATGTTAGCAATATCTGGCTAAGTACTGTAAACTTCTCTTTGAAAAGTCTATCTGACCCAGTGACTAACACTAATGTTTGCACACTGATTGTACTTTGCACAGCTTGTCGCACCATTGTTCTGCTGTAGTGCGACTACCATCACTTATACTTATCACTTTATTACTTATTATTGTGACTATGTACCTTGTTGAAGAACCAAAGCGAAATATTTTTATTCTTGTGTACTGTAAAATTAATTCTGATTCTGATTGAAGACTTTTTTGTATCATTAAAAGACTAACAATAACAGTTACAACAACCATAAATAATAATAAGCTGGGTAATTAGCTTAGGTAATACCTTGCTAGGTAATAATGTTATAGCTGTATAACTATAGCTGTCTGACCCAGTGACCAGTATTGACAGCTGATAGCTGTCAATCTAGAGGGGGAGTGGTTGGGGGTGGGGTTGACCAGCTATTGTTACCGCGCCCATTACCTGCCGGTGTGAAGGTGTGAAAAAGTCCCAAATCTTTGAAAGCCGTTTCCTCAGGATTTAGTTTTCAGGGTTAACAAGTTTCAAATACTCATGTTGTCTTACATTTTTCCCCGATGTCTATGTATGACACATCATTTGAAAGCTTACAATCTGTAGTTTAAGCATATGTAAAAAACAGAAAAATGACTTTGCCCCCTCTTTGGTCATTCCACCAGATCGCGTCACATATGTGATTGGCCAAATCACTGAACATGGGTGGGCACAGGAGGCCTGGCCTCACCATGCATTGAGTCCAGGGCTGAAAGATTGACATTTTGTTCGTCCAATCACATGAAGCCATTTTGAGAATTCGCCAGTCACTTCAGTGGAGGACACGTCTAGAACACCCATGGCTATTATCCCTGAAAATAATAGCTAATTTGGCCAAATACTTTTGCTTAAAATGACCTCGGAAGTCGGCGAGATTCTGGCGCGATTTATACATCGAATAGGTAGACAACATTTAGGATTTATTGAACAGTTTTATTTTTTTTATATTAATAATTAATAATTGTATGTAGTATGTTGTGGTGAATGTTGTGAGCCTGAGCAGAAGGGACAATAGCTGCTGCAGGCGGACCATGACCCATTGTGCAGGTAACTTATTACATATGTTGTTTGAGTTCTATGTTTTGGTGCATTTTGTAAGAGTCCACTCGTGGTGTTGCTAGCATTCGCGATCTAGGGCATGGCTAGTCAGTGACGTCATGTTGCATTCCACATGTAGTACCTTTTTCCGCCACACGCGTGTATGAGTGCTGTTCTGCAGGATAAATATTAGAAATGGATGAAGTATTGTTCTGAATTGTATGTTGTGTGTCTGATTGACATAGTGTTTGAGTGCTTTTGACATGTCATTGATTGTATGTAGTATGTTGTGGTGAATGTTGTGAGCCTGAGCAGAAGGGACAATAGCTGCTGCAGGCGGACCAGAGATTCATGCCAATTGTTTTGTTTATTTGATGACCCATTGTGCAGGCAATAAAAGCTGCTTCATCCACCATCCTGAGAGTGTCCCAATCCCTTCAGTACCGCCAAACACAAATTAATATTTTTTAACAAAGACAGATAAGAACAGGGAACATTCCATCGCGAGTGAAGCGAGCAAGCGGAAAAAAAATTGGCCTCCTCAATTCTGGAAGTCACCAGCCTCCACTGGATTCATCATATCAATGACCACCATTAGCATACTGTACACCTGGCACCCTATGGTGAATTATTGAACAGGATACTTGTGGACAGGATCCACAGCATGTGTTAGTGTTAGCAGCATGTGTAAGGGTTAGCAGCATGTGTTAGCGTTAGCAGCATGTGTTAGGGTTAGCAGCATGTGTTAGGGTTAGCAGCATGTGTTAGCGTTAGCAGCATGTGTTAGCGTGAGCAGCATGTGTTAGGGTTAGCAGCAATTGTTAGCGTTAGCAGCATGTGTGACTTACTGATCAGTTGTAGCACAATGGTGTTGGTCTGGTCTTCTAATTCGCTGCTGTATTTTCACAATATCCGCCCTGTTTAGTTTCTTCCCACACTGGACGTAGCACTGGCGCATGTCCTCATGACCACAACTATGTTTCCTTTGCTCAGAGGTTTGCCCTGCCGCTGTCCTTCTCTGCTGCTCCTGTAATCCAATCACTGAGCTGCTCTTGTGACCACCTGACTCAGGATGTGATTGGTCAGCTCTAGCGCGGCCTGTGGTTGGCCTTTGCTGAGAGGAATTCCTACCATAGCACTCTTCGATCTTGACCTCCTGACCTCCAGTCTTGACCTCTGAACTGCCGTTACTGTCACTATCCATGTCATTACTGTCACTATCCATGTCATTCGCTGCTTCAGAGAGGAGACACCCTGACGTATCTCTACTGAGCATCTCATCTTTGGCCTTTTGGTTTTTTATAAAGTCCCGTAGAAACCTGTCCCACGGTGTGTCGTACTCTTCTTTAATGTTGGGAGAGTGATGGTCCCTGTGGGTGGGAGGTGGTGGTGGTGGTGGCTGGAGCCTAATAAGATTGTCCTTCCGGTGGTTCTGTCCTTCTGCCTCTGCATCAGGGGACCCAAGGTGTGTCCTCTGGCTCTCTGACACTGAGTAAGCCGAAGCCTCCATCTCTCTGCCCAGATGGACAGTTCACAGTGCAGGGAATCCTACCAACACAGATGATCAAAATATTAAAACAGAGTGACGGGATTTAATCAAAACATTGAACATTTCTTGGATTGGAAAACAGTAGCCAAGCTACAGTTAGGTCCATTTGGACTCTGACAGAACTGTTGTTAGTTTTGTTGTTTACCAAAACATATTAAAGTTATAGAATGAATATGGCCTTAAAGTGCAGACTGTCAAACACCCTCTTTAATTTGAGGGTATCCAGATCCAAGTTGGAGGAATGGTTTAGATGTTACAGCTCTTTAATACGTGGCCCCCTCCTTTTCAAGGGACCAAAAGCAACTGGCCCAATGACGTGACGTGATGTCGAAACCCCTTTATGAAGTGAAAATAAGGAAAATGTTTATAAAAAAACATTTATTGAATCTATTAATCTCTGTTTATTAAATGATATGAAAATGTTTTGAGGGTGTAGCATAGCCTAGTGTTACTGACATGCTGGACATACCCTCACTGCCTTACAAAGGTCAAGAGCTATTAGACTCTTTACTCACAACATGTCATACCGGATAACTGGCATGGGGAAATGTTAGAAATGAAATAAAACCTAAAACCTCTCTAACCCTAACCCATATATTTAAATATAACAAACATTATGACATCATAATAATATGATTGTTATGCTTTGAAGCATTCTGTCCTAAACTGGCAGTCAGCCAATGTCATCCGGGATAACAAGCAGTCTGGAGCAATTTGATGACATGTTATCAGACAGGACGTTACACAATGATGACATGTTATCAGACAGGACGTTACACAATGATGACATGTTCGCCTTGCGAATCAAGACAAACCAGGTTCACTTTATTTCCTTTATGGTGTTGTTACCTTGTTAACTTGTTTGGAACAGATCACGAGTAGAATCTCTGAGTTCTCAGACTATTTATCAAACAAAGGAACAGTTACAAGAGCAGCTGCTGCTGGTGGTGAGGGGCTGGCTGAGGTGAAGAGAGCCTCACCCCCTGGCTCCACTCCCCTGTTTGTAAACAATGATGTGTAAATACAGTTTCAAATAATATCCCATCACCTTTACTGTATAAAAGCCCAAGGTGCGAAAACTAGGATGATCCACATGATGTCATTAGGTTATAGGTCACATGATGTCATTTCAGGTTATAGGTCACATGATGTCACTTCAGGTTATAGGTCAGGGGGTAGGGCTCAGAACACAAGAAGCCATTTTGAGATGACCACATGGCTTTAACAAAGGGTCGTAAACCCTACCCTCCCCTCCCCCGTAGTCAGGAGGGTCATAAACCCTACCCTCCCCTCCCCTAGCCCCCATGTGGCGCTTTTCCACTACAGACCCGAACCGGGCCGCATTTGTATCCGAGCCGTGCCGTACTTTGAGAAACGCTTCTCCATTGTACTGAGCGACCCGGGACAAGGAGGAGTTACGTGTCATAAGATCCCCCCCCCCCCCCTATACAGATCAGCGGGGGGAAATGCGTGTCTTCTGACACGTTGAGCACGGTGCTTTTTTTGTTGGTGAACTACCGTAATAAGCCTAAAAAAGTTAAACTATTCAAAAAGTGCAACTTCTCTGCTTTCAGAAACTGTTTGAATTTTTTTGATTGGGCATATCGTTCATGAATTACGGTAGTTTGAAGGCACGTTGTGGAATCCGCTGTACACAGCTCCGGTTTCGGAGCAAGACTATCGGCATTAGTCAAATACATGCTCACATCAAGTCATCCGCTCACTGCTCTAGATCAAAAATGGCACATCCATCAATAATATTACACAATAACAACTGCTCTGATTAGATTGCTTAGATTGTTTAATACATCAAAGGGGGGAAAAGCGAGATGAACTCGCGAGTATCATGCTCCATTGAACGGAAAGTCCTATCTATCCCATTCAAAGTGTTTTAGTCTTCCCCCTTTCCACTGGTAATAAGGAATTGGCAAGAATAGATAGATATAAATAGATCAACATAATGCAGCACTATCATGCACAGATCAGCCTTAAAACATGTAACGTTAGATATATAACGGTGCGACGTATTTCTACGGAAAGGCTGTCTGACGCGGGGCTCATTCAATCTCCGCGTTCGTTATAGATAAGCTTGCAGCAGCGGGTGAACTCCCGGTTCATTGAGTTTACGGTTAAAAGCATAACTTCTCGGGGTGTCAGCGCGGTGGTTCAGGGCTCAAAATGACCGTATACCGATGGTGAAGTTAGCAAAGTAGTATTGTGTTTGTACCACCTCCATAGCCGGTGTTATTCACCAGACAAACACGGTGCCCGGAGGCACCCTTTGCGGGTTAATAACTGTGGTTTACCGTGGGTTAGGATAACAATTCAAACGTGTCCGGATAGGGGAGAGGACAGGGAATTTGAAACCATTTGAATGGTGTCGATACGACACTGCTATCACGGTCGACACCGACATTATTTATATATACAGCATATGGATGTTACCTGCCTGTTAACTGCCGCTTTCAGTTCTACAGGACATCGCCATAATAGCGATTTTTTGTTATGCTTGTTGTAAATAAAAGTTCTATTATGCATTGAAATGACATTAACTCATTGACTGCCAAAGACGCCAAAACACGTCTTATAAATTAGTAACGTTGACTGCCAGCGCCCGCTAAAGACGCCATTTGGTGTCTTTAGTTTTTTTTTCTGGGGATGGCCATATTGAAGTCTTATACACCTGGTGTGTGAATTTCAGACTTGGGTGTAATGTATTTCTGCCCCAGATGGGGGCAGCAGTTCGATTTACCTCAGATATACCAGATGAAGAAGAAGGCGTGTTGTGGGTTGTATGTGGAAAATGGCGAAACGGTTAGCGAAAACGAGCGGAGACAAACATAAGCAGTATAAGCAGTTGACACTGGCACAGAGCTTGTCTGGCAGTGAATCTGCAAGGAGTGTGGTGCCGATCAGGTCAACTGCAAGCAGATCTGGTGCAGGAGATGCGCCAAATGTTGCAGATGGTGAGAACCGGAGCAACGAGCAATGCTACACTCGTGGTAGCATTGCTGGACCATCGGAGCCACGTCCCCCCCGACTCTTCAAACAGTTCAGAGTCGGAGGACGAAGAACCCGACCCCGACTCGTCGGACGAGTGGTTGCCATCCGGATCGGCTAGCAGCAGGGAATCCTCTCCAGATCAGCGGGGATCCACGGTCCAAGACAAAAATGCGAGTGTGAAAAGCAAAGGTAAACATATATAAATATATTTTTATATATAATATATAGAAATATTTCTCTACATCATTACAAAGCAATAAAACATGCCTTTTGTATATATATTTTGTATAAAATGGTATATATTTCAATATTTTACAGTCCCTGAATCGAGCAGAGGACGTGCCTCAACCAGAGGGTGTGCTGCAAGGAGACGGCTGTCTTCAGAGAAAGATGCTGGTTGGGGTCAGGGTGAGTGGCAACCCACAAAGGTTCCATTCACGGCAACCCCTGGACCCCAGAATGCTGCTGCAGAGCTGGAATCTGACCTGCCGGTTGATTTCCTGGAGCTGCTTATTACTGATGAGCTGCTGCAGCACATTGCAGATCAAACCAACCTGTATGCCCAGCAGTTTTTACAGGCACATCCCGACACTCTGCCACACTCCAGAGGGAGGTTATGGAAACCGGTGACAGTCCCAGAACTGAAACAATTCTTTGGACTCACTTTCATCACCGGTTACATAAAAAAGCCAAATCTAGAAATGTATTGGAGTGTGGATCAACAGGACGCCACTCCATACTTCAATAAAACCATGCCGAGGAACAGGTTCCAGCTCATCTGGAAGTTCCTTCACTACAACAATAATGCATCACAGGACGCCACAGATAAAATGTATAAAGTGCGTCCTGTTTTAGATTATATTGTAGCCAAATACAAGAGCTGTATCAGCCCTTTGAAAATATCTGCATTGATGAAGGAATGATGCAGTGGCGTGGCCGCCTATGATTTAAAGTGTATAACCCTCAGAAGCCGGTGAAGTATGGAATTAAATCCTACATACTGTGTGACTCTTATACTGGGTATTGTTTTAACATGAAGCCTTATGTTGGCCAGCATAACACACTCCCAGACACAGTGTTCTCCCTCCTTGACCGTCTCACAGGACACGGATACACACTGTACATGGACAACTTTTATAACTCTGTTCAACTGTGTGAGCAGTTGATCAAAGCCAACACCAACGTCTGCGGAACACTGCGAAAAAACAGGGGGGAACCGCAGATCATAAGTGAGCCGACAAAGACCGACTTGGGTGTGGAGGGGAGGCTGGTGCGGCACAATGGCAGGGTGCTGGTTATGGCATGGCAGGACAAGCGTCTGGTGAGGATGGTGACAACCTGCCACCATGACAGCATGCAGAGGGTGGAGGTGTGGCAGAAGGGGCAGAAGGAGAAGGTGGGTCAGCTCAAACCGGAGTGTGTTGTGGCATACAATACCTGCATGAATGGGGTGGACAAACTTGACCAGAACATTGCATACTACCCATTCATTAGGAAAACACTCAACTGGTCAAAAAAGTTTGTGGCGTACTTGTTTCAGCTTTGTGTGTTCAATGCCTATGTGCTGTACAAGGCCAGGAATCCGGGGAAGTGCAAGACACACTTGGAGTTCATGAGGAGGGTGGCGAGGTCGTGGACTGAAAAAACCTATGTAGAGGAGGAGGAGGAAGAGGAGGAGAGAGGAGGAGGGGGAGGAAGAGGAGGAGAGAGGAGGAGGGGGAGGAAGAGGAGGAGAGAGGAGGAGGGGGAGAGAGGAGGAGGGGGGGGAGGAGGAGGAGGTCCGACAAACCAGGGCAGCAAGACAGAGAGACCCAGACAGCAGGCTGGATGGCCGGATGGCCAGGCATGAGTTGGAACGCTTAAGGCCCACCAGCAATAACACACAGCCAGCAAGAAAATGTAGGGTCTGCATTCGAAGGGGTAAAAGGAGCGAGACCAGAATGTGGTGCAGGTCCTGCCATGTACCCCTGCACTCAGGAGAGTGCTTCACAGCCTACCACACAGAAAAAAAATATGATTGAGTGCATAGAGACACACACACACACACCTGTAAATAAGTTTACACACACACACACACACATCTGTAAATACGTTTACACACACATATACACACACATCTGTAAATAAGTTTACACACACACACACACACGTACACACTAGGGATGGACGGTTTTTCGGTTAAACCGAAAACCGGGGTTTATAAAAATAGAAACGTTTTTTTATCAAAACCGTCTGAAACCGGATTTTTTTTTTTTTTTTAGAAGAATAAAATAGAATAAGAATAAAACTGGAACATGTCACATGTTTGTCGTGTGTGAAAATAACAATGATACAGTCTGAATCTGCCGCGCAATGAGTGAGAGGTTTGGTCAGTTGCGAAGAATAACTGAGGATTAATATCTAATTGGGATTATATTTAAGGGTAACGAATCACTCTATGGGAAAGATAGTTGCCTTCAGTTATTGGTAGATAGGAAAGTTTTTTTACAATTACTCGCTTACATTTAATAAGATCATTTTCGCTGCTCTCTGTAAAGCGCAATCAGACTTTTGTGAGAAATGCGCTATAGAAATAAAATGTGATTTGATTTGATATCAATCAATCAAACTTTATTTATGTTCTATAGCACAAATCATGCATTGAATGTAACTCCAAGTGCAGTATTTACTAAACCACAATATAATAAAACAAGAGCTATACGGATCAAGAGTGTTTGTGCACAGCGCCACTGTGTGTGAAGGCGCTACTGAAAGTGATGACAGAACGCATGTCTCAGAAGATACGCGGTCACTTAGTGACGCAAAGGTAGTTCTGTATTTATCTCTATCTGTATTAGTACATTTATTTTGAAAGCTCTATTTTGACAGCTCTACCATGGGCACTTTTATTTTGATGGGGCATTCTTTGTTGATTGACTTACGACAGTTCAGGACGAGTCAGTCTCGCGGCATGTGGTTTTTATGAAAAGCTTTAAGTATGTTCACTGCATAATTCTAAGTCTAATATGTCAGTGATTATTGAGCAGTATTCAAATATTTAAATACATTGAGCAGCAGCTGAAACTTTGTCTAAGAACTAAGATATTGAGAAAGCAGTTCATTCAATGAAGACGCTGTTCCAAGAGATGATCTTCCGTGCAGGCGTGCACCCTGGATCAGCGGAGCTGGTGTGTTAAGTGTTCATGTGTTTTCATGTATGGTGTAGCTTACAAAAGTCTGCCTTTCCACTTATATTTGTGAAACTAAGTAGCCTAAATGTGTTGCGACTGTGCTTACGGTGTTTTAATGGTGTTCGACATGAGTGTATTGTAGCAGTAGGGCTCAATTAATTGAAATTGGCGGTCTTTTTTTTTTTACATTTTCGGTTAACCGGAAAACCCCGGTTTTAGTCTTTGACGGTTTTTCGGTTTCAATAATTGGAAACCGTCCATCCCTACCACACCTGTAAATAGTTCACACACATGTAAATAGATTATTTTGTTATGTTTTGTATTATGTTCTAAATGTTCTAAATCTGTGAATAAATGTGCCTTTTTTCCTGTGTTGTTTTTATTGTTTCATAGAAGTAAACAACTTTTCAGATGTTTGAGGTGTCACTAAAACTAAAATATGTGGACGTCAGTCACCGTTTTGCTTGAATTTGCTTCTCTGCAGAAAAAGCTCGTTTTCTCTGTTTATTGGTCAAAATCAGGTGTTTTTGCTGAAACCACCCTATGTTCTACGGCCGATTTCTAAACACTCAAAGAGGCTAGAAACAAACTTTCTTTTTCTGATGAAAGAAGAGAGTCTAAAGTTTTGGTAGATATGTTCAATGTTTATGTAGTCAGAAAAGTCAATATTTGGTGGGTCTTCAAAGTTCAGCGAAAATGCCCCAAAAGTCTGGCAGTATGGAGCTCTCCGCTCTGAACATGGCTGGCAGTCAAAGAGTTAAACTAAGATAATACGATGGTTATCATATTTTTTCAAATCTTTATTAATACGTTATTACAGAAACAGTAAGTGACATTTTCCTAGAGCGAAATCTGTTGTGGTATTTAAAAATGGCGGTTAGTGATGAAATCTATGAACATGGGATGACGATTTCCATTGACCAATCAACGGTGTGCAGCGTCACACGTAGCCTGGCAAAAAAGCACCCTTCCCAGCTTTCGCTACCCATCCCGAACAAGAACTATTTTACAGTGCCCTTGCCGACACCTCTCAATGGATAAAGCGCCAAAGAACAGGGCTGACCCGGGTCGACCCGGGCTGGCACTGTAGTGGAAAAGCACCAATAGTCAGGAGGGTCCTTATAGAAAAAGGCAAACTATACAGTTTATACGGTTTATGTGTGCATGTGTGCCAAAATCTACTACAATGGCGCTACGTGTGGACACGGGATTTCTAGACGTTATTTGCGTTGATGGCCTTCCATAGTGGAGAAGCGCCATCAGTACCTCCGTGTGCTCGTCCAGACCAGGCGACACGGACATAAACTGATAACATGTTCCGCCAACATTATATAGTGTTATATATATATATATAACAACATTGTATAGTGACAGAATAGCCTATCTCTGCAGACAGAAGTGGTCAGTAGTAACATGTTAGTGAGGCAGCGAGCTGAGACAAAGGCTTCTACTGACCTCCGACACTCAGAGTCTCCCGTTCTCCTTGTTGACTGTTGAGATGTTTTCATACGCAGTAATGGAAACCAAATACAGAGATTTAACTATCTATCGATTTAACTAGATTTTACTAATGTTTGCCCTCTGTCACAGTTGTAAACTTAAAAATCACTCGTAAGGTCTTCAGCTTCAGCACGGTGTGTGTTTACTGACTCCGCCATCTTAGATCGACTTCTCGTTCCCTGGTATCGCGGGAATAGACCACGTCGTCGTCTTCTTCTTCTTCTTCTTTTGGTTTTAACGGCAGCGTGCGTCCTTGATGCTGCATTACTGCCCTCTGCTGGAGGCAGTTACCTCCTACAATGTCCGTTCTGTCATAATGTGTCCCACCATTCAATTAAGATTATATCCATCCTTTTAATATTGCCTTTAAATGACAAAATAATTACATTAAGATTATCTAATGATTAAAGCACTTTGAGCTGCAACGTTTGCAGGAAAAGCGCTATACAAATACAGTTATTATTATTATTATCAGTCCTGTTGACCATATTGTCCACATCCACCACACTGCAGTCTGCCTCCACACCTGCCCCTGCCAGTCCTGCTCTTTACATCCCTCCATCATCCCTCCATCATCCCCTCCATCATGTCCTCCATCATGTCCTCCATCATGTCCTCCATCATGTCCTCCATCATCCCTCCATCATCCCTCCATCATCCCTCCATCATCCCTCCATCATCCCCTCCATCATGTCCTCCATCATGTCCTCCATCATGTCCTCCATCATGTCCTCCATCATGTCCTCCATCATCCCTCCATCATGTCCTCCATCATGTCCTCCATCATCCCTCCATCATGTCCTCCATCATGTCCTCCATCATGTCCTCCATCATGTCCTCCATCATCCCTCCATCATGTCCTCCATCATGTCCTCCATCATGTCCTCCATCATGTCCTCCATCATGTTGTTCAGTAAGGGTTTTATATGACGTGGTTAGGGTTAACATATACTGGTGTTTTATACGTGGTTAACATATACTGTTAAAAAAAGAAAATGTAACTTTTTGATACCAGCCGTCCCTGGTTACATTAACATTAACAGTGGAGCTCAGGGTTTGAGAACTTTTACAGGATTTTTTTTAATGGTGCATCAAGGAGATCAAGGGATGGCCTGTCGTTTCAAGTCAAGTACAGTTTTGTAAAAAAAGAAATCAGCCCATTTAGATATCCTGCGTTTTGTGTGACTATTCGGTGCTGTTGCTGCTCTAGGTTCCACCAAAATCAATCAGTTCTAATGTTGAACAATTATTATATATTAATTATATATATCGACCCTCACGCGAGCACACACACACACACACACACACACACACACGCACGCACGCACGCACGCACGCACGCACGCACGCACGCACACACACACACACACACACACGCACGCGCACACACACACACACACACACACACACACACACACACACACACACACACACACACACACACACACACACGTCAAAAACCGCCAACTGAACTACGGCATCATTACTTGGACACACAACATGTGTTTTAGGCAAATGGCAAGAAAACAATAAACGAAATCAAAGAGAGAAAAAAGGGGGGGAAATCTATCTGGGCGGGGACAAGGTAATTTCTTATTAATTATTAATGACTAAAAAGGAGCTTAATCAAACTAACTAATCGATGTGCATCTGGACCTTTGTAACATTAATATTTCTTTAATTCAATAACTTTCTCATCTTTATTGTAAAGGATAGGGGGGCTTAGCCCTGCTAGCCCCATTGATACCAGCCGTCCCTGGTTACATTAACATGAACAGTGGAGCTCAGGGTTTGAGAACTTTTACAGGATGTTTTTAATGGTGCATCAAGGAGATCAAGGGATGGCCTGTCGTTTCAAGTCAAGTACAGTTTTGAAGGAGGTTGTGGGGGAAGACTGCTTGCTGTGTGTTGTCCCAACAGCGGGCTGCAGTCTGATAAGATGTGCACTCTTCCCACGGTAAAATACACACTGTAACACGGGGGCAGAGTACATTGCAATTTTAAACCAATGGTGATATAAAATGTCATGTTTTCTTTAATGAAATGAATTATACATCATCAAAACATGCTGTGTTACATGAAACGATGAAGAATTTAGTTCATTAAGACTTAACTAAGATTATTTTTTTGGGGACAGGTGGATTCGAACCCTCGCTGAAAGCACAGCAAGAAAATGTCAATAAAAGGTCAAATCTCTGTTTCGGGCACACGCGAGTCGCACTGTTTGTCCCATTTCAGGGTCCATAGCTGCACAGCCAGAGTCCAGTGTGTTGCTGCTAGCTAGCATGTTAGCTAGGTATCCCCAGATAGGATTTGTAACCCATATGAAATACACATGTTCGGTATCTTTCTAGTATCTATCTTATCTGTCTGGTTCGCTGGCTAAACCCATTCGTGTCAATGGCAGGAAACCTGAAAGACAAGGAAGCCTATCAGCGACTCAACTTTCTGTATCAGGTCGGTTTTTCTTGATGTGAGAGTCACATTTCCTCCAATGTTGTTCAGTAATGTTTTATACGTGTTTAGGGTTAACATATACTGGTGTTTTATACGTGGTTAGGGTTAACATATACTGGTGTTTTATACGTGGTTATGGTTAACATATACTGGTGTTTTATATGTGGTTAGGGTTAACATATACTGGTGTTTTATACGTGGTTAGGGTTAACATATACTGGTGTTTTATACGTGGTTATGGTTAACATATACTGGTGTTTTATATGTGGTTAGGGTTAACATATACTGGTGTTTTATATGTGGTTAGGGTTAACATATACTGGTGTTTTATACGTGGTTAGGGTTAACATATACTGGTGTTTTATACGTGGTTATGGTTAACATATACTGGTGTTTTATACGTGGTTATGGTTAACATATACTCATACTGGTGTTTTATACGTGGTTACGGTTAACATATACTGGTGTTTTATACGTGGTTATGGTTAACATATACTGGTGTTTTATATGTGGTTAGGGTGAACATATACTGGTGTTTTATACGTGTTTAGGGTTAACATATACTGGTGTTTTATACGTGGTTATGGTTAACACTGGTGTTTTATACGTGTTTAGGGTTAACATATACTGGTGTTTTATATGTGGTTATGGTGAACAGATAATAATGACACATATTTTTGTTTCCTCCAGGCTGCTCATTGTGTTTTGTCCCAAAACCCAGAGAACCTGGAGTTAGCTCGTTTTTACAGCTTCACACAGAAGACCATCGCAAAACGTTTGGTGTTGAGACAGTGAGTAACATGCCCACAATAAGTTAGAGTTAACACGGTTTAAATGTTATTATATTCACAAGATGCACAACACATTTCTGTTGTATTGTTGGAGCATGACATGAGCGTGATATGAACATGATATGAGCATGATATGATGTGAACATTGCAGCAATTTCCCTCACGCTACAGGCGTGGCCAAACCTTAAAAATATTTAAATCTAATCTAAAAACCTTCATGTTTTGCAGCAGTTATGATTAAATACAAACACTTATATCAATGTCTTTTATCCATTAACTATTGTCTTATTGAATGTTTTATTTTTTAATAATGTATGTAAAGCACTTTGAATTGCCCCTCTTGTATGAAATGTGCTATACAAATAAACTTGCCTTGCCTTTGCAGAGACCCATCGGTAAAAAGAACATTATGCAAGAAATGCTGCTCTTTGCTGGTACCTGGAGTGACGGCAACCGTAAGACAGAGAAGTAATACCTCTAAAAAGTAGTAACTCTGTACAGTGTGTGGACATGGTTTTGTTTTGGTTAAGCCTTGAGGTCATATTGTGTTTTTCCTTGGTAGCATACCGTACTATGGTTGGGCTAACCAATGCTTTATTCTGTACAGGGACTAGACAGAGGAACCGTGTGACCGTGGTGCGATGTCTCAGCTGTGGGCAGAGCAAACGGTTCCTGAACGATCCGAAACATTGTCTCTGGGTGGATCGACCTGAAGCACAGCTGGAGAACCAGCCCCAGCCCCAGAACCAGCCCCAGAACCAGCGCCAGCCCCAGAGCCAGCCACAGAGCAAGCCACAATCAGCTAAATATGGTACCAGTCCCAAACCGTCCTAAAGCACCCCCGATGATCAAAAGAGACGTGATACAATTGCTGAGATAGTTCCTTACCCTTTCGGCGTTATCTTTGTTCTTTCTCAGCTGCAGAACAACGCCCTTCCACTGGAGGGTTGCAGGAAGGCGGGACCGGGACCGGGCCCTGACCCAGAAATCCTCCATGGGATCTTTGTCTTCCCGGCACCGGTTGCCTCCATCCAAGCCTTGAGTGCAGTGGACCCCATCTATACATCATCATCATCTTCTTCTTCTTCTTCTTAGGAGTTTAATGGCAGCTTGCATCCTTGGTGTTGCATTACTGCCATCCCATGTATATGTTACGGTACATGTGGGAATACGGTACATGTGGGAAAACTAGGATTAGGTGCTAGGGTTAGACATGCCAGCATGTACCAAGTCGACGTAGCACCTAACCCTAACCCTAGTTTTCCCACATGTACCGTATTCCCACATGTATCGTAACATATACAAGGTGTAGACTGGGTTAGTGAATTCAGATGAACAGTGACATGCCTTAGCCATCCTGTGCAAAGTGAAATATTTATTTATTAAATGGGTCATTTTTGTATACATCCCACTCTGTCTCTGATGACGGCCCAGTTTCTCCAACCATGCGTCATCCATCTACATTGGGATTGATTCAGTGAACTAAGTGGTTGTGTGAAAATGTATTTTCTTTTTGATGAAATAGGTTGAAGATGGTCAGTAACACTGAATGTATTTGAAATGGTTGTTTTGGCTACTATTTAAGATTTTCCCAAAATACATCACAGGATTGGAAGACTTTTTATTTTATTTTTCATAAACATTTGAAATAAATGCAATGTTACAATTAATTGCTCCAATCTAATCTAAAGACAAAGCATATTCCTGGCAGAAATATGTGATGTGGCCCATATAGAGAGAAGGAGCAGTGTAATTCCTGAAAAGAAGTGTTACTATGCTTCCTTCCTAAGCACTGAACCATAACATTCAACCTCTGGACAATACAGCCAAAAACATACATCGGGTGATGTCAATATCACACTGAGAGAAGTCATGAAGTCATTACCTTGACATGTCCAGCGGTTCAATACTTCATATTTTATTAGACAAAAGTTCCCACAATCATTAACAACAATATGCACTTTCCCAAATGGTACCAAAAGCACAGGTCTATGGCTTATTCATGTATAGAAACAAAACAGTACAGTGTATTTATTTAATTAAATTGGGATAATACTTTTCGTATAAAACAAATTATGTTTTATCTTATAGCTGCTCACTGGTCACTGCAACCATAGCTCGATAACGAAATGCATAATGTCTCCAGAAATGGTAATAAGGCATCAAGAAGTCAGTACACTGATTTGAGATTTGGCTCAGGTGTAAACAGCGAGGACATTACACCCAGTAAACAAAACAGAATTGTCTTCTATAGTCCATAGGACGTCCTAGAAAGACGTAATCTGAACCCACATTCCGGCTTCCCTGAGGACGTCTTTTGGACTCTGTTTACTGGGACAGTCTACAGGATCAGCGACGGCGGGGCCGTCTCCTGTACGGGCACACGGGCAGATGAATATTCCCCTGAGACGGAGGATGTCTTCTCAGCTACCGAAGCCTCCTGCACCTGCAGACAGGACGTACACAGAAACATTAGTGAACATTAAACTAAAGCCAAAGTATGAGAAGTAGGGTTGCTGCCTTCTATGTGGAGAAATAAGGGACCACCCTCCCCCCAAAGTCCTACATCTTCTCATCTTCTCTCCCCTGGTGATGCAATGATTTATGGGGGACTCGAATACACCGATACACACGGTTTGAAGTGCTTTATTGCAAGACAAGATAACAAAAGCATATAATAATAACTTAATTTTTATCTATATA
The DNA here is from genome assembly GCF_963989245.1 of Nansenia antarctica. Classification (NCBI taxonomy): domain Eukaryota; kingdom Metazoa; phylum Chordata; class Actinopteri; order Argentiniformes; family Microstomatidae; genus Nansenia; species Nansenia antarctica. The sequence goes on from NC_137674.1 coordinate 108,345,292, forward strand.
TAGATACACAGATATCTATAATACATAGATACATATATATATACACCTGTCCCTTATACAGGAGGGTCCAGTGTGGCAACCTTGAGAAGCCACTGCCAGTACAGCACTTAGACTACAGCTCATTCCAAAACAGAATGGTGGGGGTGAAGGGTGTGTGGTATCAACAAATAAATCAAAACTACAGGATCATTGACATATCATCCAAAATCAACATGATTGGAAGGAAGGAGTGGAAGGAACATGCACATTGACCAGGCGAACAAGGGATTACGACAGCAGCACAGCACAATGGTGTACAAGCGTATGGGGGGGGGTTTGATGCCGAAAAGCAAATAGCAACTAGATTTGTGTAATTAAGAATATATACTGTTACTGTATTTACCAATTGATGCAGAATCTGAATCATCTTCTCATTAATGATACAAGGGCGATACTGTGACATTCAAACAGATAAGAAGGGAACCTTAGATCACTTTGTTGTTTACACTGAGTGCCAAGCTTACAATGGAACACATTTGTGTCACGTTCTAATGCTTTGGTCCGCATGTCGGGATCTGATGTAGCCTAATGATCAGACTTTTGTTTCAAAAAATGTGAATACATTTCCGCGTTGTTGAAAATCAACGACACACATCGCTAGTCTACTAACACAGCTTGTTTTGTGAGCCTGCTAACAATGTCAAAGTAGTGTTCTAGTTAACTAGGTAGCAGTGGGGGGGATTACTCACCGAATCCATTGTGTTGTTGCAGTATTTTGGCTTGACTAGCGAGTGTTTGTGTTGTGATTCTCAACAATGTTGAAACGTAGTTCCGTGTTTCAAAAAAGAAAAGGCAGAACATTTTCATTGGTTGGCCCGATATGCGGACCAAAGCGTTAGAACGTGTCACATTTATTTCATCAGTGGGGTTAACAACTTACATCAGTCCCTTGTGCTGCCGGTGAGGACGGCTCTTCTCTCCTCAGCTCCAATGGGCTGTCAGTCCCCGGACCTTCAGATGCCAAACTACCCACATCTACAACAGCTTTAGAACCAGGAAGTCCAGAAGCCACAACACGACCCACATCTACAACAGCTTCAGAACCAGGAAGTCCAGAAGCCACACGACCCACATCTACAACAGCTTCAGAACCAGGAAGTCCAGAAGCCACACGACCCACGCCAGCTCCAGCACCAGGGGGGGGTTTAGCTTCTGCTTTCACAGGAGGTTTAGCTGGAGATGATTTCACCTGCGAGTCTTTCTCTCTTATTCCAGCCCCAGCTTCAGATGTCTCCTCCTCCTCGTCCTCGCCTCCCTCCTGGACATCTGACTCAGTCTCGTCCTCTGTCGTGGGGGGGTCCGTGTCCTCCACGTCTTCCGGCCGCCGCCGCCGCCGCTGTGAGTCGACGTCGTCCTCGCTGAAGTCCGCCGCGTTCCTCAGGGTCTCGACGGTCACGCGGGTCGGTAGCGGTCTGGTTCTAGGGGGGGGCCTCCTCTGTCGTAGGGGGTTCCCGGCCGCCGTCCCCTGGTTGGCTCTGCGCCTGAGCGGAAGCTGCAGGGCTCGCTGCGGAGCGTCCCCCCCCGCCAGCGGGTCGTGGTCCGGTCCTCTCAGGCGGGCGGGCTGGGGGCCGGTCTGGTCCAACGCCGGGGGAGGAGGGTCCCTGCGGCCGCCGCGCAGCGTCCCAATGAAGCCGTGGATGGCGGCCTGGCTGCTCCCGTAACAGAACACCTGGTGACCCGGATGAAAAAAAAACGACAACAATTTTGCCGCTCGTCAAAGCGATGCAGAAACAGAAATACAGAACGAAAATTGTATTATTATGGTGATTCTACCAAATAAATAAATACATAAATACCGGGAAACAAAAATGTCACGTTTAAGGGACGGACATTTAATCATAGCAATCACAGACACAGAGCATACCTTTCCTCGTTGTAAAAGTGGAGGGTTTTGCTTTGGTCGTCATGTCGGGATCTGATGTAATGATCAGACTTTTCTTTCGAAGAATGTGAATACATTCCCACGTTGTTGAAAATCAACGACACATCGCTAGTCAGCTAACACAGCTTGTTCTGTGAGCCTGCTATCAATGTAACGTAGTGTTATAGTTAACTAGGTAGCAGTGGGGATTACTCACCCAATCCATTGCGTTGTTGCAGTATTTTGGCTTGACTAGCGGGTTTGTGTTGTGATTCGACAACGCTGACAAACGTAGTTCCATGTTTCAAAAGAAAAGTCGGAACATTTTGATTGGTTGCCGACATGCGGATCAAAAACACTAGAACGTGTCACGTATACGTAGGGGTCCGTACCAAGATGGCGAGAACGATGGTGATCAGGACGGGGATCTGAAGGGTGACCGGCAGGTCCTTGAGAAGAGCTCTGAGGAACTCGCTGATCCCCTGGCCGAAGTGCTTCAGCGGCTCTGTGAAGAAGGTGGTGATGGTGACGGAGAACGCCTGGAACACAAGGAAAGTTTTTTTTATTTTGTTTTTTGTTTTTTGTTTGTTGCAGTGGGGCAGTCTCACTCTTGTTTTTTACTGGATAAAGACAGTGGAGAGAGACAGGAAAGTAAGGAGGAGAGGGTATGTCAGCAGGGCATGGGCTGGATTCTAACCCATGCCGACATGGGCATGTGTGTGCACTGTAATCCGTGGTTTTAGACCACTGGACCACCCCAGGCCATGGTGCTAGACCACTGGACCACCCCAGGCCATGGTGCTAGACCACTGGACCACCCTATGGTGCTAGACCACTGGACCACCCCAGGCCATGGTGCTGGACCACTGGACCACCCCAGGCCATGGTGCTAGACCACTGGACCACCCCAGGCCATGGTGCTGGACCACTGGACCACCCCAGGCCATGGTGCTGGACCACTGGACCACCCCAGACCATGGTGCTAGACCACTGGACCACCCCAGACCATGGTGCTAGACCACTGGACCACCCCAGGCCATGGTGCTAGACCACTGGACCACCCCAGGCCATGGTGCTAGACCACTGGATCACCCCAGGCTACACAAGGAATGTATGGATAACATTAGATCATACTGCATTTCATAACATAAATATGACACAGGATTGGCAGCGCGAGGTTACCTTGGTTGGTGGTACTAGCAGGATGGGGTTGAGCATGAGGACTAGTTACCTTGGTTGGTGGTACCAGCAGGATGGGGTTGACCATGAGGACTAGTTACCTTGGTTGGTGGTACTAGCAGGATGGGGTTGACCATGAGGACTTCGTAGTATTTCTTACAGGGATCATCCTGGAGTGTCATGGTACTTCTGAACCACTCTGGAGGAAAGGCATGAAGGGTATTATAGTATATTATATGTTACATATACAGGGTTACCACACCTTCTGAAACATCAAATTCAAGCACCTTTCAAGGACTTTCAGGGACTTTCAAGACTCAATTCCCTCAAATTCAAGGACCCAACATGGCATAGTTTGAGACAGAACTAGTTAACGAGCTATGTAAAACAATTTTGAATATTTTCTTTTTCTTTTCTTTTTTTTTTGAGAGAGAGAGAGGGGAATTCAAGCACTTTCAATGACCCATGTCTATTTTTAAGACCTTGATTTCTTTTTCTCAAATTCACAAACTTTCAAGGATTTCAAGGACCCGTGGGAACCCTGTATATATCATACAACTTATATTATATAGGGGTATTATAGTACGTGACAACATGGATCAGAAGAAGCTTCAACCTTTGTCATTGAATAAGAGTACAACGAAATGTATTCTATGCTCTAGGCCAGGGGTCAGAGCCATAGAAGGCAACTCTGGAGCGATTAGGGGTTCAGTGCCTCGCTCAAGGACACTTTGACACATGGCCAGCCGGGGTTCGAACCGCCGAGTTGCCGACCTTGCGATCATTAGACGAGCCACAAGCTAGGGTGGTGATCACCTCACCCTTCAGGTTATCACTCCAGTCGATCTTCTTCATCCCGGTGCACTTCTCGTTCACGCTCTCCATCTTAACGATGTTCCTTTGGTGCTCCGCAAAGGCGATCTGTTAGGTATGAATTATATTGTCATTCATACAGACATTTTCTAATAAGACAGTGAGTTCCAAATATATTCTTAAAGGTGATATAAACTACATGACAGACAGATTACAGTGACATCTCTAATTCCTACTGTGCTTGGTGGTACGTATATTACGCTGACATCTCTAATTCCTATGGTGCTTGGTGGTACGTATAGTCATATATCTTGTAAAGATAGAACCAGTGGTACGTATAGTGGTATACCTTGTAGAGATAGAACCAGTGGTACGTATAGTCTAGTAGTCATATACCTTGTAGAGATACAACCAGTTCCAGATGATACTGAGGAGGAAGCAGATGGCGAATATCCTCTTGAACTGGACGAACCAGGAGACGACAGACCACATCTCAGTGCAGATGATGACTGTGATGATCAGGACACACACAGACACCTGGAAGAGAGATAATATTCCTTTAAAACACAGCTCAATATGTTTGTCCTAACAGAATCTGCCAAAAGGCAACTTCTTGGCTGGCCTAGTCACCTGACCGTAGGGGTTTGAACATTACCTTGTCACACACAAACATAAAGAGGACAGTGGAATGCATTTGCACCCACGTCAGATAGGCCTACATGTAAGTAAGTAGCCTTGAGAACCGATGGTTCAGGATTCTATCCCCTGTTTCCGTAGCGTGAGGCGGCTTGATGTACAAGTACACCCCCCGGATATGACGCTGGTATGTCGCAGGGTCTTACACCCCCCCCCCCCGCCAATCCAACCCTTAATGCTGAGTGACAAGCAGGGAGGCATCAGGTACCATTTTTTGGTACCGTCTTTGGTGGTATGACTCGGCCGGGGTTCGAACTCACGACCTCCTTATCTCAGGGCGGAAGGCCCGACACTCTAACCTCAAGGCCACTGAGGCCTACGTGCTTCACAAGAGATGTTACGAGACGAGTCACAGGTGGGGGGGGGGGGGAGAAACTCACCTTCATAACTGTGTCGACCTCCACGCCGAAGGTGTCCTCGAAGTGCCACCTCCAGGCCTCGTAGTCGTGCGGTTTGAGGTCCACCAGTATCTGGCTGACGGCGTCGTCCAACGCCCCGGTCCTCCAGCTCTCCACACCTTCCAGAAGCTTCTGGATCTCCGTCACCGCTTGGCGAGACAGTTTCACTTTGGCGTCGTAGTGAACGTCGCTACGCAGATCGCTGGGCTGAGGAACGGAAGAAAAAAAACTAATCGTAGGAAAGTTAAGACAGGGTGAGGGCTCTACCCTAGGTGAAATCATTAGAGGATTTTTTTTTCTTTTTTTACGTCAGAGTGAAAAAGCATATTTGAGAGAATCCCAAAGCATACGTACAAGCCCAAGTCTTTTAATTTCCTTCATGAGCTTAGTGAGGAAGCGCTTAAACACGGGGTTACACGACGGCTGCTGTGAGACCTCTGTCATCCTCCTCTTGTGTGCTTCAACCTGAAAAAATAAGTAAAATAATAATAATAATAATAATAATAATAATAATAATAATAAATACATAGTAAAACAACACAGAAAACCGATCAGCCCAGGTCACATCAAATATCTCTACACTCATCCCAATGTCACAGTTTAGCAGAAAGTGTATTGACCTGAAGTATAACACGTTCCTTTATAACCACTTACCTCTTTTTGGAGCACCTCGACTTTGTTATTGCACTCTGTTAAGCCCTCTTGATCCGAGTCTTGGACATATTCCCTTCTTTTGGTGGGTACATTGGGATAATTTCCTGGCTGCTAAAGGTCAGACTTGTTAGTTTCCAATGAAAGATGGGATGTAGAGTTCAATACCAGGCCTGCAGATTCATGGTATATGTTTACAGGACTGTGTAGCCTAAATCTTGCCAGAGACTGTTGCTGATAATGACACTCAAAGAAACTCATATCATGGCATTCATAGGCAAGGACACACATGCACTCATGAGCAGTGGCGGACTTACGCCGAGTGCACACAGGGCCATTGGGTTGCATCGTTCTGGCGCAACCTGTTGGGATGGACTTGACGTACTTCAATGTGCGATGCAGACGCAACAACTCTACTGTGTTGCTAGCGAAGTTTCCCACAGAAGTGGGGGAAAAAACGTCAGATCAGATATATAAACGGGTTATTTTGATAAACTGGACACATTTTGTGAATATATATGGTTACTTTCTCGCCTGAAAACATATAAAAACGTAATAAAATGACATATTAACACTTGTAGAGCCAAATTACAGATTTTAGCCAATGGCGGCCAAAATTGAGGATTTAAAATCTGAGGTGAGAGCTCCGGGCAAGAAACTACTTCCGGTTTACTTCCGGATCCAACCCAACGCAAAAAGCTGATTTTTTTTCACTGATTGCCGCACCCTGACTGTCAAGAAACGCAATGCAGAGCAAGGCAACTGATCAACGCAACGGCCCCATTGAGATGAATGACTTCCGGTGCAACGCAATGGCCCTGTGTGCACGCAGCTTCAGGCTGTTTGAAGGGCAGGGGCGAAAAGAAAAAAAGGGCACCTACTGCACAACATGGGACCCCATCAGTGCACATGGTCAAGTTTAGACCATTGGAAGGGCAGCCAATAGGGCACATCCTCTAATTTCGCCATTCAAAAGGGCATTTTTGACACTCAAAAGGGCACTTAAGACAGACGTTTTTCAACTGTGGGGGCACCAGGATGGGGCGGTCGCCCCCCTGCCCCCCCTTTAAGTCCACCAGTGCTCATGACATGAGGACACATGCACGAATGTGTTAGGTTATTATTTCTGTTTGTTTTAGCTACCTCGGCGGGCTTTCTCATAGTCTTGGTGCTGGCATCGTAGTTCAACATGTCATAGGGGTCGATCCATTCGTCTTCATCCTCCTGCCCCGTGGCTCCTAGTGACAGGCTGAACACCAACACTATGGCGAGGCAGATCTCCCGGGACCGGCGTGGAAACATCTCAACTCAGAGACTCACAGCTGATCAACAGAGACTCAATCTGACCAGAGATCCTTCTACAAAGACTTCATATCATATCATACCTCTGCATGAACCAGACACTATAATAATTATATTTATATTATTATAAAAATATATTAAAAAAATATTATTATTATTAGATTATAATAAGATTAATAATAATCCCAGCACATAAATAACGACCCGTACGACTCTAGTCTGGCTCCAACACTAACATGTAAACATTTCAGAGTTAATCACGCTGATGTTTTAGTAAATACAGAGTAACGATCTGTCTCTCAAGGTTGTTAAAAGCGAAAGAGAAAGAGTTAAATAGATGTCACCGCCCAATGTCACTTCCTAAAAAACACAAGTGCTGAACTTGTGTGCTGAAAAATCTGATATTAGTGAATATTATTAAAAAGCATTATTTCCTCGAACAACCATGAATATACTCGTTCAACATAGATCGCATTGTTGTTATCATGTTTAGCTCCGTCCATGACACGTGTCAAATGTTTTGCTTCCGGGAAACCTTTGACCGCAAAAGACCGAAATGGAATCATGGGAGATGTAGTTTTCTGTAGCGGCTAGCGCGAGCCTAAACACAAATTGAGTACTTGCAATCTCACACGCTCTATCGAGAAGAGAAGCGCTTCTTTTTATTAATTGTCTTATTATATTGTTAAATGTTTATCTATTTATGTTCTATATATATATATATATATATTCTTGCCATTTAATTTTTTTCTTACTATCCTTCTTTTTCTATATTTTGTAATGCTGTATGTAAAGCACTTTGAATTGCCCCTGTTGTATGAAATGTGCTATACAAATAAACTTGCCTAGTTTCAACCACACTTCAACCGAATATTCTGTTTCAACCATCTTCTAATTGAAGAAGAAGAAGAAGAAGAAGAAGAAGAAGGTTTTATTTGCCATGCAATCAACTTGTCAGTCAATTGTTGGAATTTGATATTTTTTGCTCTCGGCACAGGGTCATCCATAGTCAGCGCCCCAATTGCAAATAAGTCTCCAAACCTCCAAAATGATTAATATAGCCCCTTTTAAAAGTAAAAACTTAATGAACATACACTTACAACCCAAGAAAACAAGAATTGATAGAATTGATAGTATACCTTTATTTAATATTTACAGTGACAAAAACAAAATTAAAAGTATCACATAAAAACCACAAAATAATATCATACCCTTGAAATTCTAAAGTGCAGCAAGACTATCATAGGTTAATCTCAGAACCCAGAATCTAATCTCTCGAATTGAGACTAGTCATAGGAGATTGGCCAATTTGGACACTGACAGGTGAGTGTAAAGGATTAGTGTTAAATAATGATTATCTTTATAAAGTACATGCCAAAATGAATTTCCATGCTTCTTTCTCCACATGTGTATAACAACCTCCCTCACCGTGTATAACATACATTACAATGGTATTATTACAAGTCTCATATTCTGGTGGCACATAATTCATCCTCTAACAGCCAAGTCACTCACTCCCAATTAGCTACTGTGCAAGCAAGCTTGTTCCAAACTATATTGTCCAGTTTAAATACTTTACACTAAAAAATAAGTGAACAATTGTTACACTATTGAAAGACAAGAAACATCCCCACACAAACCCTGTAGTTTACACCATTCTTCAACCACAACGATATGATTAAGTCACACTTCGTTAACTCTTTCACAAGCATCGCGAGTTAGGGATCCTTGTTTGAAAAGTGGCAAAAACCGACATCTTTCTGTTAAGATGAGAATCCTAAGACACTTGAATTACAAGCTATTAAACGAAAAACAGAAGAGTCAAAAGATAAAGCTTTGGATACAGATAATGTCTTCTTTTTTTGCATTTTGAAATGCAAGCACATTCAGAATTCATCAAACGGTCACCTCAAGGCATATTACACACACACACACACACACACACACACACACACACACACACACACCTACAAGATTTCTTTCAGGGATGTGGACTATTTTGTGCTTTTTTGGCCAGTAGTGTCCCTGGTGCAGTGATGGTGGTCTCAGGGGCTCTGTGACGGGGGTCTCAGGGGCTCTGTGACCAGAGTGTGACTGTCCTGTCTGCGGAGGAGGACAGGAAGGAGGGGTCGTGTGTGTGCCACCGGCACTGGATCACCTTGTCCCCGTGCTCCGCTGCCACCGTCAGAGGAAGCTGCTTTGTCAGGTCACCTGCCATAAACACACACACACACACACACACACACACACACACACACACATACACTCACACAATTAGGCACTGGCTCTCCAAAATGTCTGTGTGTGTCTGTGTGTGTCTATGTCTGTAGATGTCTGTATGTCACGGTGTGTCCGTGTGTGTGTGTGCGTCCGTGTCCGTGTGTGTGTGTTGTGTCCGTGTGTGTGTGTGTGTGTGTGTGTGTGTCCGTGTGTGTGTGTGTGTGTGTGCACCTTGCAGGTCAGTGATGACGACCTTGTTGTCGTAGGAGCCAGTGAGCAGGTAGTGCGCCCCGGGGGAGAAGCGCACGGAGCGCACGTCGCTGGCGTGCGGCCGGTATGTCTGCACCATGCGCCCGCCTCTGATGTCATAGAGCACGCAGCTGCAGTCCTCCTGGCCCGTCGCTAGGAGACGGGCGCTGGGGTCCACCGCCACCGACGCCACGGGACTCCCTGAGGTGAGGCGTGCAGAGACAAGAGGCTGCGGTTAGCGGAGGTACTCACTGCTACATGGAGCCTAGCATCACTGCTACACGGAGCCTAGCATCACTGCTACACGGAGCCTAGCATCACTGCTACATGGAGCCTAGCATCACTGCTACATGGAGCCTAGCATCACTGCTACATGGAGCCTTTAGCATCACTGCTACATGGAGCCTTTAGCATCACTGCTACATGGAGCCTAGCATCACTGCTACATGGAGCCTAGCATCACTGCTACATGGAGCCTAGCATCACTGCTACATGGAGCCTTTAGCATCACTGCTACATGGAGCCTAGCATCACTGCTACACGGAGCCTAGCATCACTGCTACATGGAGCCTAGCATCACTGCTACATGGAGCCTAGCATCACTGCTACATGGAGCCTAGCAACTGTTGACATTGACTGGAAAAATCCTATTATAACACACTGGCGTCATGACACCCACCTGAGCCATGCAGGGCGGGGCCCACCACCCTCACACAGCTGGGCGCCCGCAGGTCCCAGAAGCGCACCGTCT
>NC_137674.1:108360450-108362950 GCF_963989245.1 Nansenia antarctica
GTGACTGACCTGTTGAGGAACTTCTCGGTGAGGTTGTGCTGGGCGCCAGGCGGCCCCCCCCCTGCCTGGTGGACCCCGCCCTCTAGCAGCATCTGCTGGTACAGCTGCCTCTGCTGCTGCTTCTGCTCCAGGTGCTGCTGGACCCGCAGACGCTGCCTGTAGTACTCCTGGACCTGCTCCTCTGACGACTCACGCTGCTGGGGGGGGGGGGGGGGGGCAGGGGGTGGGGACACAAAACAACAAGACATGTTCAGGGCGGATGTGGCACAGGAGGTAGAGCCGCCGTCTAATGATCGCAAGGTTGGCAGGTCAGCAGTTCGAGCCCCGGCTGGCCACATGTCGAAGTGTCCTTGAGCAAAACACTGAACCCCAAATTGCTCCCAGTGAGCGGGCCGGCCGGCGCCTTGCATGGTAGCTTGCCGCCATTGGTGCGTGAATGTGTGTGTGAATGGGTGAATGAGAGGCCGTTGTAAAGCGCTTTGGATAAAGGCGCTATATAAGTGCAGTCCATTACACACACACACACACACACCAATAATAGAAATAGAAATGCTTTTTATCATCTACGGAATATTGACAAAAGTTTGACATTTTCTCCGGCAAGCTGACGCGGAACTGTTAATGCATGCTTTTGTTATTACCCGTTTGGACTATTGTAACGGTCTCCTTTCTGCTCTTCCGAAGAAAGCTATTGGCCAGCTGCAATTAGTCAAAAATGCAGCAGTGAGAGTTTTAACCAAAACAAGCAGACGAGCTCATATAACTCCTATTTTAGAGACTCTACACTGGCTTTCTCTTAAGTTCAGAATAGATTTCAAGATCTTTCTGCTTCTTTATAAAGCTCTCACTGGCACAGCACCAAAATATCTGAAAGACCTTGTGCTAGCATATCAGCCCAATAGAGCTCTCAGGTCTTCTGACGCTGGCTTTCTCTGTGTACCACATGTACAAAAGAGGAGATTTGGTGAGGCTGCGTTCTCATTTTATGCACCCAGATTGTAGAATGCACTGCCAGTTTACATTAGGGATGCAAGTCAAGTCAAGACACTAAAAACCCATCTTTTTAATATTGCCTTTCAATGACTAAATCATTAAATGATGATTATATAATGATCAAAGCACTTTGAGCTGCAACGTTTGCAGGAAAAGTGCTACACAAATAAAGGTTATTATTATTATTATTATTATTATTATTATTATCAATATACACGAAGTCTGAAAGTGCGCAATGTGAACTATAGCCACTTCCAACTCCACGGGCTCAAAGCTCATCCCCATAAAAGAGGTTACAAGGACCCCCATCAAACCCAGAGACACACCCACACACACACACACACACACACACACACACCCACACACACACACAACCACACACACCCACACCCACACCCACACACCCACACACACACAACCACACACACCCACACCCACACCAACAAATCCAATCTACACTCCTGTGCTCTCTCGACGCATAAAAATGAGCGACGGTGTGCTAGTAGCATCGCCGACTACGCCATGACCACCCATCAACCCCCCCCCCCCCCCCCGGCCGTGACCTCTGTCACCTGACCATGGGCGCCGGGCGGCTGATGAGGTGAGGCGGTGGGAGGCAGTAGCTCATCCTCTCCCCTGTCAGGTGACAGAAGGGCGCAACAAGGGGTCAACTTTCCCCTCGGACGAGGTCACTGAAGTGGATTTATGGGTGAGAAGATTCTGCGGACGGGTGGGGTGGGTGTGTGTGTGAGGTGGTGTGTGTGTGTGTGGGGTGTGTGTGTGGATCAGCGTGGATGAGAGAGACTTTAGCGCCGTTTGTGTGACCAGACGGCGCCTGTTATCATTACCTCACTCTGCTCGGAGGAACCAGGGGACCCGCCGTCCTTCCCCAGGGCCGACGGCACCCGCGAGGCCTCGGGACCACTAGAGGCCAGACCAGGTCCAGTAGAGGCCAGACCAGGTCCAGTAGAGGCCAGACCAGGTCCACTAGAGGCCAGACTAGGTCCAGTAGAGGCCTCGGGACCACTAGAGGCCAGACCAGGTCCAGTAGAGGCCAGACCAGGTCCACTAGAGGACAGACCAGGTCCAGTAGAGGCCAGACCAGGTCCAGTAGAGGCCAGGCTAGGTCCAGTAGAAGCCAGGCTAGGTCCAGTAGAGGCCAGACCAGGTCCAGTAGAGGCCAGGCTAGGCAGGAGGATTCTGGACACACAGACATCAGCATGAGAGGCCCGGCAGGGTGACCAGGCGCTGGGCTCACAGGCGAGGCTTAGGACCTAGTCCTGGACTACATCACACTTTCAATGTAAAATCTCCATTGATGATGTTTTTCTTTTTAGTCCAGGATTAGGGTGTCTTAAGCTAAGGCAAGGCAAGTTTATTTGTACAGCACATTTCATACAACAGGGGCAATTCAAAGTGCTTTACATACATAATAAAAAAAATACAGCAAGAGAGGAGCATAGTAAGAAAATAAAAATGACAATGAATAAAAGCAAATATATAAGAA
>NC_137674.1:108365450-108377950 GCF_963989245.1 Nansenia antarctica
GTCAGGTCATAAAGACTCTAGGGTTAGGGTTAGATCATAGGGGTTAGGGTCAGGTCATAGGGGTTAGGGTTAGGTCATAGGGGCTCTGGGGTCGTACACTCACATTGTGAGGGTCTTCTGCCGCTGACATGGCGTTATTCACACACAGAGCTTCCAGAAACTTCTGCTTCAGGATGATGTAACGGAATCTGACACACACAAGACAGACATGGTTACAACAGACAGTATATCCAAATGGTGGTGTTCCCCAGGTGGGATTTGAACTCATGACCCTCTGATCACCGGTCCAACGGAACTCACTACCCACTCGGCCTCCACTACCCCTAGACACTCATATAGAAACTCATACTACACATGAAACTCAAACAGACTGTGTATTCAAGACAGGGACAAGGCAAAGTGTTTGAGTTTGGTTGGTAACCTTTGGCTAAGTAACACACCTGAACTACCATGAGAAAGAAATGTGTCAAGCCTGTTAAAAATGTTTACCTAAATTAGCTACTAGACCATGGTGGAGGGGTTCTGTGTGTTCAGTGTGTCTCGAGACAGACAGTTGGATAATAACATCTTCTCTCTCACCTCTTCTTGTCAAACTTGTCCATTCCCTCCAAAGGCTGAATGAACTGCAGGACCTCATCCCATTGGCCGTCTAGGATCAGCTGCCTGAGGAGAGAAGAGACAGGTTGACATTCATCCACATTTACATTTACAATGTTTGGCATTTAGCAGACGCCTTCATCCAAAGCGACTTAAGACAAATACATTTGACTAAGTAAGTGAATCATCTGTCCACCAGTCTGAGCAGGAACAAGTCATCTATGCTCGGGCCAGAGGCCTTTGGCCGTTTTATATGTAGCCTGGATGTAATAAAAGTGATTCTGAGTCTGATTCTATTTGTATTATTATTATTATGATTATGATTATTATTATTAACAGTAGAGAGACTGTACAGGTGGGTAGAGGGGAAGTAGATGTCTCAGGAGGGACAGTTAAGGTGTAGCCTGAAGAGTGTCAACATTCAGGTATCAACCTGGCAGAACATAGGAGTCTCTTCACTACCCTACCAAACACCAAACTCAACACTGTGTGAATACCTCCAGTCTACATACTGTATCAGATACCCTACAAAACACAACTCAACAGGGTAGCACAGTGACATAATACATCTAAAATCAATCATGGTGAAACGTTCATTCAATCATCCACTTCATCAGTCCATTTACCATCTGGCTAAATTGAATAAGGTGCAGTGTAGATCCACTGGTTTGAGTAGCTCTGGTAAATGTCATTACTATTACTGTATGAAGCAGAGACAGCACACACACACACACACATACTACAAACCCCAGAGTAGAGTGTGTCTGACACCCCCCCTCCTCCCCAGGTTACTATGGCGACCAGAACGCCATCATCGTGTTCTCCGCCTGCTTCCTGCCTGACAGCAGCTGTGACCAATACCACTACGTCATGGAGCAGCTCTTCCTGTAAGCGGGGGTGTGTGTGTGTGTGTGTGGCTCATGTCATCTTAACACGAACCCATTTCCTGTTGTTGATGTTGTCTTTTATTCACAATTCGCCATGCTGACTGGCCTAGTGGTCACACACACACAGGCATGCACACACACACACAAACATACGATACAAATACACACACACACACACACGCACTCAGGGTAGTCTGGATTAGGTTATTGAAGTTGTACATTTATTGGTTCTCTGACCTTATACAGTCTGTCTGATTCAGATAGAGACGTTTACATGGAACATACTGGAGAAGCACTGAAGTAGATATATTATGTTCATATATAGAAAACATTTTATACAATCAATCAATCAATCAATCAATCAATCAATCAGGGTTCTATTGTCTCATTCTGTCAAGTCCATGTTTACAAACAAAAAGATGCTACATTAGCAACGAGTGATTATCAACACAACATCATGGAGGACATGAAGAGATGTTCTGTAGCTAGAGAGCTGCTCATCCTCTCCCTCCATCAGGTGGGTCTCATTAGACTCACGCTGAAACACACATCCAGTCATTTCTGTGTACCATCAAAGAGCCACCAACTAATGTAAACGGTAGATCAGATACATTAGCAGTGGATGGACATTAGTAAGTGTTATTGATCTTTGTACGTTAGTTAATCATTGATTCAGACAGAGGGAGTAACCATGGATACAGACATTTAGCAGTCGCCATTTAGAAGACACCTTATTCCAAAACGACTTACAATCGATACATTTGACTAAGCAAGTGAATCATCAATCCACCAGTCGTAGCAGGAACAGTAATCCAGCTCAGGCCCCGGGCCATTGGCAGTTTCAGTGATAGAAGAAGAAAGAAATTATTATTATTTATTTTTTTACACTGAAACAGTACAAGGGGGGCAGTAGAAGTCTTAGGAGACACAGTGCTGGGGGGTAGTAGATGTCTCAGGAGACACAGTACAGGGGGGTAGTAGATGTCTCAGGAGACACAGTGCTGGGGGGTAGTAGATGTCTCAGGAGGAGCAGTTAAGATGAAACCTGAAGAGATGGAGGTCTTCAGTCTCCAGTGGAAGATGGGGAGTGACTCTGCAGTTCTGACAGCCGTAGGAAGCTCATTCCACCAGCTATGAGTGTAGTGAAGAGACCTGACCGGGCAGCGTGACTGCCATGTTGGTGTAGAGGAGGTGGGGCCGGTTGGCCAGCAGAGGTGGAGGAGCGGAGTGAATGGGCTGAAGTTTGGGGGGTGACCATTGGCATCAGGGTCTTGAAGACACCTGGTAACACCCTCAGAGGTTGAAAGTTCCAACCATTCCAGATAAATGGAAAGACTTTCTCAGTGAAGGTGTGTGTGAATGTGTGTATGTGTGTGTTAGTGTCAAGGTCAGAGAATGACAGCTTTCCTCTGTCCCAGTCCAGCTGCACTCTGACCCTCTGGGGCTTCTGGCTCACTGTGAGGAAAGTGTTTGGAACACCTGGAACACCTGTACTAAACTCATTACCATAAAACCAAAGCCACCAGGATCCATCCCCAAAGTCTGAGTCTCCCTTCCTGGCTGCAGACTCTGTCATCACACCCAGGCCACAGTGATTATTCTCCCCCAACTCAACGTCCCAGCTGTGTGTCCCTGAGTCAAAGCCCTCAGAGCCCAGGACCACTGACCAGTTAAACCTCTCTGGGTTGTCAGGAAGCTGCTGTTCCTCTTCTCCGCGTGTCACACTGGTCAGATCATCAGACAGGATGAGACATGGGTAGGCAGTGTTGGGGTCCAGAATCACAGGAGTGTATTCCACTATTCCCTGCATCTTCTCCCAGACTCTGAACTGCAGGTTGCCCAGGTGCTTTGCCACGTCTATCAGCGCTCCTGAAACCTTCTCTGGATCCGGCAGTGTGCTCTGGGCTCTGTCCATGGAGGCCTTGAAGTTCAGCAGGAATGTGATGTCATCAGCTTTTAGCTCCTCCTCCATGGCTCTGATTGTGTCTGAAAGTGATGATATCTCTCCGCTTAGCCCCTCAATCTTCCTCTTCATCACCTGGCTCTTCTGCTCCTCTTCCTCCCTCAGTGCAGCAATCCTGACTTTCTCTTCAACTCGTAGAAACTGGTGAAGCTTCACAAACTGCTCCTTCATCTGCCTCTCTGTGCGCTGGGCCTGGCTCTCAATATGTTTAGCTGTTTCATCACAAGTCAGTTTAACCTCTTGAAAGGTCTGCAGCTTCTCCTTTAAGGGGTTCAGTGCAGTCTGGAGTTCACGCTTATGATCCAGTACAGCTTCATCTACTGGGCAACAGTCATGTTTTTTGTGCTGTTTTGAAGTCTGACACACCACACAGATGGGCTGTTTATCCTCCAGACAGAAGAGCTTGAGTTTCTCACTGTGCAGACTGCAGAGCACCTCAGACCCTGCTGCAGCTCTCTGACTTCTCTCCTGTAAGAAGTCCTCACACAGGTTCTTTAACACCCGGTTACAAGGAGGATGCCTGGATGATCTTTTCCTGCACATTGGACATTCCTGGGTGTCTTTCTGTTTCCAGAATTCCTGCAGACAGGTTTTACAGAAGCTGTGGCTACAACGGAGGACAACAGGATCCTTGAAGATGTCACAGCACACAGGACAGGAGAGATTCTCCTCAGAGAGAGAGGGTTTAGACGCCATTTTCTCACCACCTCCGTCTCCCCTGTAATGACTTCTAAGGTGAAAGTCCACTTCTGAAAACTCACCGCGTTGAAGTCAGCAGGAAGTTAAATCCAGATTGTGACGGTGTTGCTTCTTCCTTGGTGGTTGTTTTGAATGTTGATGGTAAATGAGTGTAAAGTCCTTCAGAGAGTCATACATATGTAATGTTGTGGATCATGCTAGTGAACGGCAGCACCAGAGAGCTGAATGTCAGCCTTCTGTGTGGTTCACTTCTGCTCTCCACTGTTTCCTGCTCAACAGGTAAGAGGGTGGAGCTTCAGGCAAGGTATGAGTCACTGTGTTCAAAGCTCACAAGCAGAATTATGTCAGGAATGGGTGCGTGTGTGTGTGTGTCATCTTAACACAAACCCATTTCCTGTTGTTGATGTTGTCTTGCATTGTAATTCACCATGCTGACGGTCCTAGTGGTCATACCAACACACACACACACACACACACACACACACACACACACACATGCAGGATAGTCTGAATTAGATTATTGAATTTGTATTGGTTTGCTGACCTTTAATATAGTAGCGAACAGGACTGGGAGAGTAACTCGCCCCCAAGCGGGTCTCGAACCCCCGATCTCCCGCTTACCAACCGGCCTCACTAACCACAACCCCAAGAGTTACAACCCCCGTCCCTAACCACAACATCAAGAGTTACAACCCCCGTCCCTAACCACAACATAAAGAGATACAACCCCCGTCCCGTTCTCTAAGCGGTGTTATCAGTGGGATGGCAACCGTGTCCACCTGAGGGACTAGTGATGTGTGTGTGTGTTTACTGTATTTGTGTGTTTACACGTGTATCTGTGTGTGTGTGTGTGTGTGTGTGTGTGTGTGTGTGTGTGTGTGTGTGTACACACACACACACACACACACACACACACACACACACACACACACACTTAGCGAGAACAAAGCTCTGGGCACAGGGTCAAACCCCATCAAGCACCCCTGGAGCAGTTAGGGGTTAAGTGCTTTGCTCAAGGGCACAACGGCAGTGCTAGGCACCTTAGATATGATGCCAGCAACCCTCCAGTCACCAGCTCACATCCTGATGTGGGGATCGAACAAGGCTATTGTATAAACACTATTTATCTGAGCATTCTCAACGAGTTCTGGGATCATCAAAGACCCCCAGATCATCAAAAACAACCACAGACTGTTAGACCCCAGCCCCCCAACCACAGTCTGTTAGACCCCAGCCCCCCCAACCACAGCCTGTTAGACCACCCCAACCACAATCTGTTAGACCCCAGCCACCCCAACCACAGCCTGTTAGACCCCAGCCACCCCAACCACAGTCTGTTAGACCCCAACCACAGTCTGTTAGACCCCAGCCACCGCAACCACAGCCTGTTAGACCCCAGCCACCCCAACCACAGTCTGTTAGACCCCAGCCACCCCAACCACAGCCTGTTAGACCCCAGCCCCCCCAACCACAGCCTGTTAGACCCCAGCCACCCCAACCACAGCCTGTTAGACCCCAGCCACCCCAACCACAGTCTGTTAGACCCAAGCCACCCCAACCACAGCCTGTTAGACCCCAGCCACCCCAACCACAGTCTGTTAGACCCCAGCCACCCCAACCACAGTCTGTTAGGCCCCAGCCACCCTAACCACAGCCTGTTAGACCCCAGCCCCCCCAACCACAGCCTGTTAGACCCCAGCCACCCCAACCACAGTCTGTTAGACCCCAGCCACCCCAACCACAGCCTGTTAGACCTCAGCCACCCCAACCACAGTCTGTTAGACCCCAGCCACCTCAACCACAGTCTGTTAGACCCCAGCCACCCCAACCACAGTCTGTTTGAACTGATTCCGTCCAAAAGACGAAGCCTCTTCCGTTTTCTTCAAAACTCAGAGGCTAACCAGCAGCTACTTCCCCCAGGCGATCAGGCTCATAAACAAGCCCACTGTAGACTATTGACTATCATCCCCAAGCACACCCCATATACAGACTACCTAAACCTTAAACTCACAGTCACTTTACTCAATACTATCTCTCACACCCACTGCCACCCAGTGCAATACTCATGACAATCTACTGGTACTATTTATTTTATTTACTATTTGTAGGCTACTGCTAATTGTATCCTGTCTTTATTTATATTTGTCACTTATGCCTTATGTCTCTATCTTGACTTATTGCCTTATTGTCTTGTGCTGCAATGTCAGGAACTGAAGCCTAAGATGTACTCTCTTGCACTTGTGTAATGTGACGTAACAATAAAACTTGAAACTTGAGTTGTGTCCTCCTGAATGAGGTGGTAGCTACATAGATGAACTGACTTATATAGCGCCTTATTCCAAAGCACAATGGCCTCTCATTCACACATTTACACACCAATGGCAGCAAGCTACCATGCAAGGTGCCAGCCAGCCCGCTCATTGGGAGCAATTTGGGGTTCAGTGTCTTGCCCAAGGACACCTCGACACGTGTCCAGCTGGGGTTCGAACCCTGCGATCTGCAGACCTTGCGATCATTAGACGCCGGCTCTACCTCCTGAGACACAGCCTCTACCTCCTGAGACACAGCCTCTACCTCCTGAGACACAGCCTCTTCCTCCACCAGCCTCTACCTCCTGAGACACAGCCTCTACCTCCACCAGCCTCTACCTCCTGAGACACAGCCTCTACCTCCACCAGCCTCTAACTCCTGAGACACAGCCTCTACCTCCTGAGACACAGCCTCTACCTCCTGAGACACAGCCTCTACCTCCTAAGACACAGCCTTTACCTCCTGAGACACAGCCTCTACCTCCTAAGACACAGCCTTTACCTCCTAAGACACAACCTCTACCTCCTGAGACACAACCTCTACCTCCTGAGACACAGCCTCTACCTCCTGAGACACAGCCTCTACCTCCTGAGACACAGCCTCTACCTCCTGAGCCACAGCCTCTACCTCCTGAACCACAGCCTCTACCTCCTGAGCCACAGCCTCTACCTCCTGAGACACAACCTCTACCTCCTGAGACACACCCTCTACCTCCTGAGACACACCCTCTACCTCCTGAGACACAGCCTCTACCTCCTGAACCACAGCCTCTACCTCCTGAGCCACAGCCTCTACCTCCTGAGACACAGCCTCTACCTCCTGAGACACAGCCTCTACCTCCTGAGACACAGCCTCTACCTCCTGAGCCACAGCCTCTACCTCCTGAACCACAGCCTCTACCTCCTGAGCCACAGCCTCTACCTCCTGAGACACAACCTCTACCTCCTGAGACACACCCTCTACCTCCTGAGACACACCCTCTACCTCCTGAGACACAGCCTCTACCTCCTGAACCACAGCCTCTACCTCCTGAGCCACAGCCTCTACCTCCTGAGACACAGCCTCTACCTCCTGAGACACAGCCTCTACCTCCTGAGACACAGCCTCTACCTCCTGAGACACAACCTCTACCTCCTGAGACACAGCCCCTACCTCCTGAGACACACCCTCTACCTCCTGAGACACAGCCTCTACCTCCTGAGACACAGCCTCTACCTCCTGAGACACAGCCTCTACCTCCTGAGCCACAGCCTCTACCTCCTGAGCCACAGCCTCTACCTCCTGAGACACAGCCTCTACCTCCTGAGACACAGCCGCCCCATGCTAGCTACCGCAGCACCATGCTAGCTACTGCAGCCACGTACCTGAGGAACAGCATGTCGTCAGAGTAGAGGCCGTTGATGACGCCGCTCTCCTTCTCCAGGGCCAGCATGCTGACGTGCAGCTTCCTGGAGTTGAGGAAGTCCAACATCAGCTTGATCACCTCCACCTCCTTGATGTTGATGGTCTCCTCTGCGGTCATGGTGTCTGTCTGTCTGTCTGTCTGTCTCTGTCAGGAAAAGTAGGAAAGACGTTCATGTCTCAAGGTATTGTAAGTCATAAGGGACTGTTTTAGTTGTGGTTTGCCCTTTCTTTTTGAGGAGGGTTAAGGTGTGGATGTGTTTTACAAATGTGTTGTCTGATAACGTTGAATAAGTGGTGAGGCTAGGTTTAGTTAGTCCAGAATGTCCTCCATCGTGCTAACACCATGACGGTAACACCAAAGTCATAGGATCAGGCGGTGTGTGTGTGTGCCTCTTGTAGGAGGGGGGGGGGGGGGGGGGGGGAACTGAGGGGTGGGAAAGGGAAGTGCAAGGTTATTCAAAGCAGCTTGAACTGAATAGGAGAGAAAGGACAGGTTGATATCCCGAGTTGAATTCAGAAATCTATCCAAATTGACAGATTGAATCCAGATTCCACTGGCTCTTTTAGCATAATAGTGTATGCGCATAATGCATTATTAAGCACTTACTCGTGTTAGCTAAACCTTTCCTTGTGTGTCAGCTACCTTCGCATGCCACTGGTCTGCTGGCACAGACACACACTAAGCACTGCACAGTGCACATGCATGGGAGGATCATCCGACTAGTAGCCTACTAGTGAACATAAGGGGACACACACAGGCACAAGAACACTGTTTCTGTTTCTGCAGAGACAGCTGAACTGAATAGACTTGGCTTGGTGGTGCTGCTGATATAACAGGCTTCTAAACAGCAAGCAAGCAAAAAAAAAAAAAAACATGCATGGCAATAAAACAGACACTAAGCAACCGACAACAGACAACAGACCCAGCACCACCCCAAAGGGAGTGAATCCTCTCCTCTCTCCTCTCCTCTCCTCTCCTCTCTCTCCTCTCACCTGCTCGTCTCCAATCAGCAGGGTAACGTCACAGCAGACGTGGAGCGCAGCAGAGAGAAGTATGTATGTATGTGCGGTTCCAGGGAGAGGTGGTGGTGGTGGTGGAGGATATTTTGGTGTCTCAATCTTTTGTTTCTTCTTACAACGTTGCAGCTTGAGGAGGAGGTCCCCCTCCCTGCCTGCTCCCTCGGTGTTAACAGCAGTGCACACACACACACACACACACACACACACACACACACACACACACACACACACACACACACACACCCGGTTGCCAAGTAAGCACAGCCGCAAAGCACCAATCAACGTGCAGAGACGCGTTGCGCCCGGTGGTGTCACACCTACCTACGGCGTGTCTGCAACTTTCACACATCATCTCTGGACAGATATTGTGATTAGTTCGGTCAATGACCGCAATTAAAAGTCTAATTATGTAACCGTTCTGAAATGCACCTTCGGGATGTCGAAAGACAAGTGTATGTTCGAGCGAACAGATCGAGGCTGCGTGTGTTCGTAAATTCGCTGTGGAAATCTGCATCAGCACTCACGGAATGCCTCTTGTCCAATCAAACGACTCGGTCGCGTTATGACGTTGGAGCCAGTGTGCGCTCCGGCGCTCTCAGAGAGGGTTGACGAACGCACCCTCAGACAAAGAGGGTGTGACCGTCTGCCCAACTCCATAGAGCCAAACCCCACAGAGGCATACATCTATATACATCCAGACAAAGAAGAGACAAGCATTAATTGCTTAAATATACCTTATTCCCTTGTGCATTAGTGCATAGAGTCCCAAAGAAAGAAATTGTAGTTGTTTTCTGAAAGGCGCTCATATTAAAATAGGCCTATAAGAGAAATAGAAAGAGGTTAGGGGGTTTGCTGAACACATTTTGGAAATACAGATGCATTCATTAAATTAATAAACCATGTATTTACTCAACACATAATAAAAAAAACAATCCCTCATGAGAAGATATTATTTTGTAAAGTACATTGATGTTACCATGACTGGTTATCCAAGAGGGCAAATTACTTATTTGTTATTTAACAAATTAACAAGTTATTTAATCATTAACCCCCCCCCCCCAAAAAAAAAGAAGGCACAACACACATTTTAGGCCATGCTTGATTTTATTCAATGCATAAGGTAAAAACAAAAACAACAACAACAACAACAACATGATCAGCAATAAGTTGAATGACAGCACAGCGTCTGATGAACAGAAGGAAGCAGTGCTTCTAGGGTGGACAGACCCCCGGCACACTGTACAGTTCACACTCTTACCCATTTACAGTTACACAGCCATTCACCTTGGCCTTAAACAGCCAAATAAGACTACTGTAAAAGCAGTCCCATAATTTCTACAAAAGAAAACAGTGAAACGCTCCTGGAACGACCATCGTCATGTTTGTATGTTCATGTAGGGTCTTTCTCTTTTGGTCATTTTATACCCCAAATGAAAACAAAGCACCAATGTTTATGTATGTGTATACAGTATACTATGTGTCTGTGCATGTGTGTGCATGTGTGCATGTGTGCGTGTGTGTGTGTGTGTGTGTGTGTGTGTGGCTGTGTGTGTGTGTGTGTGGCTGTGTGTGTGTGTGTGTGTGTGTGGCTGTGTGTGTGTGTGTGTGTGTGTGTGTGGCTGTGTGTGTGTGTGTGGCTGTGTGTGTGTGTGTGTGGCTGTGTGTGTGGCTGTGTGTGTGTGTGTGTGTTAGCCATCTGCACAAGGTGTGGAACATGTTATCCCTGACGTGAGACGTGAGACAGCGTCAAGCCTCTACCCGTAAGCGGTGACTAAGTACGGCACATCCTGCCTTCAAACTCCCAGTAAAGGAAATAAAACTGGATCCTTAATCCTCTTTTCCTGGTCTCACGGACAGTACGCCGTGTGCTGTACAGTAGCTAGATGTGGGGTCTCACTTGCATGAAAGTACGTTGAAAAGAGGTGAGGCTTCAACCACAACGTTGTCGTACATTATTACTTTTAATAACATGATCATTCATCGATCAATACTTAAAAAATGAACGGCCATGTCTGGATGTTTCTATACCTGATAAGTGTGCAGATAAACAAGCAGCATTGTGGGTAACGTATGCCATTACTTGTCAGAAAGCTGATTAACCAGTCGAATCTCGGTCGCAATATGGAAAAATCTCAGACATCACAAACTAATTCACATTTTCAATATTGAAAATATTCACATATTACAGACACACCTACTGTATATGTGGCATTTTACCAGGACTGGTCCATTAGGTGGCAATTCAAAGGAGATAACATTGATCTCTTGTTTATCTGTTCACAAACCTGCTGTGAACCGTCAGAAACAATAAAGTACACTGTGGTTTTACATGCTTTCTTTAAAACAAACAAAGTGGGGGGCTTCAAGGGTGTGCGTGGATAACACTAGACTAGCTAACACTAGACTAGAGAACACTAGACTAGAGAACACTAGACTAGACTAGCTAACACTCGACTAGAGAATACTAGACTAGCTAACACTAGACTAGCTACACTAGCTGTATGCTTGTTAAAAAGGTCTGTTTATCGCCCCGCGGTGGTGTAGCGGTATAAGCACTAACCACTAGTGCAAGCTGCCCACCGGGGACTGGGATCGAATACCAGCTCGCCAGATCCGGATATGGCCGAGGCACACACAGGGAGCGGCATATTGGGCGGCCGCTCCCGAGGGCGGTATAGGAATAGTTCCGGACAAGGATCCGTCGCGCAACAGCGCCCCCGGGGTGCCGGAATAACGGTGCTGGGCTCGAGGAGCCAGTCAGCTAGTCTGCCTGGTGATCTCCTCTGGGGCTGCCGGCCACGGGGTCGTGCGGCGGATCCTACGCAATAGGCAGGGGATAATTGGATGCTAGGTTGGGTTCAATTGGCTACCAAATTGGGTGAAAAAGGGATAAAATCAAAAAAAAAAAAAAAAAAAAAAAAGTCTGTTTATCGATTTGGCTCTTCATGTCCTGCACCTTCATTCACACTTATGATGCTGTGTTTTAACCGGGGCCAAGGCTAAGATAGCATCCCTGCCGTAGCATACAAAAAGCCTATGGAAGGTAGCCTATTAGCTTTACAATCTCCTCACTGCACTCACATACAAACATAAAGACCACACCTGTCGACAGACATCCCCCCCAAAAAACAACAACAATCTAAACAGATGAATAACATTCAACGCTTCAGTGTTTCCAAATAAAAAACGTCATGGCATTCGTAACTTTCTCTTCTTATTTTTACTTTTGGCACATAGAAAAACTCACATACATAGGCTACTGTACATACGCGTGCTGTAATAAAATCACTCGAATCAGACAATCTCTTGTCTCACACTAAACTAAATAATCAGTGATATCCATTTACAATTCTTAAACAGTGTTTTTTGTTTTTTACATTCCAGTTGTCCGTTAATCTCTGACTTGAGTCCTCCTGACTGAATCCAATCCGGAGCATAAAGGAAAAGGAATGAAAGGATGACAGGATGACAGGAATGACAAAAGAAGAAAAAACAAACAAATACAAAACAATCTTAATCTACTGGCATTGCAGGTGTCAGAATGTACAGAATCCTCATGGATATGAACAGTGAAGTGCAAATTGAAAGTGAATGTTCCATTTAAGAGAGCGTCGAGGGGG
>NC_137674.1:108380450-108387950 GCF_963989245.1 Nansenia antarctica
CAGAGAGTCAGCTCTCATAAACAAGAACAAAAAGCAATAAAATGGGGGAATCTTACTTAGAATAAGCAAAATGATCTGCCAACAGATCATTTTTTTCTTAAAACAAGAAAAATATATCTTAAAACTAGTGCAGTCAGACAAAAAACGTTCAAATATGGCCTTCATTTAAGTATATTCCATCCTACTTAGATTTACTTTTTGCAGTGTGAAGCTTCTGCCATAGAAATAGAGCTCCTTCTAACTCTACGGCTTCCAACAGACAGGTGTGTGCTAGGCTAGGCTAGGCTAGGTGATAATGTGGAGGTTATACAGGTATGGGGTTAGGCTAGGTGATAATGTAGAGCTTCTACAGGTGTGGGGCTAGGCTAGGCTAGGCTAGGCTAGGTGATAATGTGACATTGGGAAAACAGAGCAACATGTGTTTGCAGAGTTGTGCATAATGCATTTAAGGCAGGCAGGCGGGCAAATGTATTTGTATAGCACATATTCATACAAATGTGTGTACATACAGTACATTACAGTGCTGTAAGCAGGGAGAGGTGGTGAGGTGTTATGTGGTGTCAGCTCTGAGGTAATGAAGCTTGCTCTAAGGCAGTGTTTCTCAACCCTCTCCTCGGGGCGCCCCAGCCGCTCCACATATTTGATCTGTTCCACCACCAGCACACCTGATTCAACTAATCAAGTACAAACCATAATTGCTTTGTACTTGATTAGTTGACTCAGGTGAGCTGGTGGTGGAACAGATCAAATATGTGGAGCGGCCCGAGGAGAGGGTTGAGAAACACTGCTCTAAGGACCCCACAGCCTTCAGGTGCAACAGGCTCAATCCATAATTAACCCCCCCCACAAGTGCATGGGGGGGGGGGGGGGTCAACATATGAATGGGTGTAGAGTAAGCTAGACATACAGTGCCCTCCACAATTATTGGCAAAGATGAGTAAAAAGAGTTATACAAAATTCCCCTTTTGGTGAATTAGCTTAATGTCTCACTGAAAAAAAGAGAAACATCCTACCTTTAATTGAAGTAAATTTATTCTGAACAAAAAAAAATCTGTCATAATAATTATTTCGAACAAAACCACGTCTAACCCTTTTTACTCATCTTCACCAGGGGTGCCAATGATTGTGGAGGGCCGTGTAGCTGCCTGCTACCCAGGGACTAACCTTCTCCTCCTCTGAGCCCTAGGAGGGCTCGAAAAGAAATACAGGCTGCCAGACACTAAGCTGGCACTCCTGACCGGTCCAAAACATTAGGAGGGGGGGTAGAGGAAGGAGGGAAGAGGGATAGAAGAAGAAATGGACAGATAAAAGACAGAGTAGGAAAGAAGAGTTCAGAAGAAGAATGAATTGTCCCGTACTATTGTCACTTTTTTTTCCTTTTTTCTTATCTTGAATTATGCCTATTGTTGCCTTATTGTCTTGTGCTGCAATGTCAGGAACCGAAGACTAAGAATTTTACTGTCTTACACTGTGACGTAACGTGATGTAATGTGACGTAACAATAAAACTTGAAACTTGAATGTTATAAGGGGTAAGTGGGTAAGCAGTACTCATGTTCAGTAACGAGACTGTCATCAGCAGACGTTTCATACGAGATGGAGGGTGGATTCTGGGTAATCTGGGACGTTGGATAATGTGGGACACCTAAGCTCCACCCCCTTTCTTTAAACCTACAGTAAAAATCCTGTCCACTAGATTCTGTTAGAAGGGGAAATAAACACAGGTATCCCACGTTCCCCAATACCCCAGATTACCCGAATCCACCCACCATGTTCAGATGAATTTCAAGTGTGCTCGTATGTGTGTGTGTGTGTGTGTGTGTGTGTGTGTGTGTGTGTATGTGTGTGTGTGTGTGTGTGTGTGTTTCAGAGACGAACACACAGAGCAGGGGTCTTACCTGGGGGGTCTCTTCTCTGAGGTCACGCTGTCGCTGTCCCCCAGGTTCAGAGACGCCAGAGACAAACTGGACACTGAAAAAAAAACACAAACTGTTGTGAACCAGGATGGAGAACACATGGCACATGCACACACACACACACACACACACACACACACACACACACACACACACACACACACTAACACCCCCCTGTTTACAAGCTAACACCCTCCTGTCTATAGTATATAGTATGTCTATGTAAATAAGCATATATGTTTACATAATAGATACATTCTCAGATTCCTACCGATTACTTATCCCCCTATTTATATCCCCCTATTTATGTCTATTTATCTCTCATGTCTTGTTTTTTTATTATCTTGGGACTGTGTTTTATTATCTTAGGACAGTGTTGATTGTTAGCACCTAGGGATTGCATTTCAATTTCGTTGTACCCGTACAATGACAATAAAGATCGTTCATTCATTCATTACCAATCTAAATCACATCAGTGAAGCAATGCTGCTCCGTGAAACCCTCAGGAGACACATCACTCACACTTCAACATGTTGTCCTCGTGGGAGAACGTCAGATCGATAGACACACATTTCATTAGAGGCTCAAATGGGTCAAATTAGCTTGGCGCACCAGTAAACACCGGGCTTGAATCAATTGGAGAAGCTGCTTTGCTTCCAGAAGGAATGCTCATCCCCACTACCCCCCTGTTTAACAGTTTATCTACTATACTATGCGTCTCGACACAATAAATCAAATCAAATCCGTTTCTGTTTCCATGGTTACCGGCTGTGGCCCTGTTGACATCGACACACGTTGATGTTGTTCTCCTTTGTTCTATGTTTTGTGATGTTATGTAGCCTACATTGTTATATTCTTCTCCTTTGTTACACTGCAAAAAGTACATCTAAATAAGATGAAATATCTTAAATCAAGGCAATAAATGCTTGTTTTTTGTCTGATAGTAGTAGTTTTAGGATGTCTTTCACTTGTTCTAAGAAAGACTTGGCAAGTGAAAATGTCCTGTTCTCTTAGCAGACAACTTAGCTTATTTTAAGTAATATTTCCCCCCATTTTATAGATTATTTTCTTGTTTTTGAAAGCTGACTTGCAGTGTACGGTACATGTTTTTGTGATGTTATGTATATTGTTATGTTATTCTATTTTGTTAGATGTTTTTGTGATGACGATGATTTCTTGTATATGTTTTGTGTGGATCACCAGGAAGTAGAACTATTTTGAGGATCCTAATAAATCGAATCGAATCAAAATCTGTTTCCATGGTTACCTGCGGTGGCGCTGGCGGGGGTCCTGGGGGAGTGGATGGACTTGGGCCGGGCCCGCCGCTGCCGGGTGCCGCCGGGGGGGCGGGGCTTGATGACGGCGTCCATGTCCTGCATCAGCTTCAGCTGCTTCCTCCTCAGGTACTCCTGCTTGATGAACTCCCTCCTCTGCTTCTCATCCTCCTTCCTCACACGCTCCTCCTCTGCTTTCACTCTGGAGGAGAGGAGGAGAGGAGAGGAGAGGAGGAGAGGAGCGGAGGGGAGAGGAGGAGAGAGGAGAGGAGAGGAGAGGAGGGGAGAGGAGGAGAGAGGAGAGGAGAGGAGAGGAGAGGAGAGGAGAGGAGAGGAGAGGAGAGGAGAGGAGAGGAGAGGAGAGGAGAGGAGAGGAGGAGGAGAGGAGAGGAGAGGAGAGAGAGAGAGGAAAGTTAGGGTATACGTCACACTGCATGCAGGCTGCAATTAGGTTCTGGATATGTGTTTGTGTGTGTGTATGTATGTGTGTGTGTGTATGTATGTGTGTGTGTGTGTGTGTGTGTGTGTGTGTGTGTGTGTGACGTACCGCGCCTCCTCCTTCTTCTGCTCCTGCTCCGCCTCCTGCTGCTGCCTCTTCTCCTGCGTCTCCTTCTCCCTCCTCATCCTCTTCTCCAGCAGTGCAGCCCTCTTCATCGCCATGCTGTCCTCTCCCTTCCCGTCACCCTGGGCAACCACAGGACCAATGGGAATCAGTTAACACTAGAACAGCCATAGGTGGGTTCATTTGACCAAGTGAGTAAAAAAAAACGTTATATCTTTGCACTCGATCAAATTTCAGGACCCTCCTTTCATGACTTTTCCTAGATATGTGCGTTCTACCACCCAGTATCCTTACATTTTCTAAATGTATCTAAATGTATCAGGATAAGCTAGTATAAAGATATTTTGCAGTTTTTCTGTGTAGGAGAAGATGCGCCAACTAGTGGTCGTTGTGTGTAAATAGCAGCTTCCGATTGTAAAGACTATGGTCATTTGACCCCCGAGGCGGCTCTTATTATAGTAGGTAAAATAGGCACGGCTGTTCTAGTAAAGTTAACAGTAAACAGAGCTTTGAGTGTGGCAGCCCCCACCCACCCAGCAGACTTCCCAGAAGCCACCATGGTCATAAGCTGTCATGTCTCACTGAGTCTCACAGAGCTGAATAGGCCCAGATGAAGCCCAGCCTATATATTCATGGATTAAAAAAAAGGCACTTTTGATGAAGACTGTCCATTAAACACACTTCCAGTAATCGGCTTCCTCCGACTCCATTCAACTGTCATCAACGCTGATGATTCTCAACCAATGGGGTTTGATCTGAATGTTGAGTGAGTTTCCTGAACGTCTCTCTCTCACGCATTCGACAACCACTATGAGCTTACAATTAATTTAACATCTCCGCGACCCCACTTCTCGACAGCTGGATCTAAATAATTCACAGGACCCAGTTTCTTGACCTAGATGAGAAGGAGAGCACAGAGAGTACAGCAGCGACAGAGCAGGAGAAAGACACTGTCCTCCTCCGGCCTACTTTCATCTTCTTCTGAGTCTTTCATCATCTTCTGATAGGGACTGGGGATGCACCGAATGTATCCGGACGAATAATAGCAAAAAAAAAATCACATTCGGTATTCGGCCGAATGTGTGAAAAGACCAATGGTTTACCGCCGAATAGTAGACGTTTTTTTATGACGTGATTATTTAATTTATGCAATCGTACAAAGAACATTGGCAAAATAAAAGAAAAACTGCCGGTACGCATTCGGTATTCGGCCAAATGTTTCCTTAAATTCGGGTTCGGCTTCGGACAATAATTTTCATTTCGGTGCATCACTAATAGGAACCAGAGAGGCCACTGTAAGGACATTGATTGATTGATTGATTGATTGATTGATTGTGTTGTAATGTATTGATTAATGATAATGCTGTCAAACAAGGTCTGTCTCTAGTCACCAGATGGGAACAATGAACGTTGGCCATCAATGGCCATCATGGACAATCCCCACCATCCACTACATGACACTGAGCAGAAAAGCTCTTTTAGCAACAGACTACCAACCATGCTGCACTAAGGAGCGCTATAGGAGATCTTTACAACCACTAAGGAGCGCTATAGAAGATCTTTATAACCACTAAGGAGCGCTATAGGAGATCTTTACAACCATGCTGCACTAAGGAGCGCTGTAGGAGATCTTTACAACCACGCTGCACTAAGGAGCGCTATAGGAGATCTTTACAACCACTAAGGAGCGCTATAGGAGATCTTTACAACCACTAAGGAGCACTAGAGGAGATCTTTACAACCACTAAGGAGCACTAGAGGAGATCTTTACAACCATGCTGCACTAAGGAGCGCTATAGGAGATCTTTACAACCACTGAGGAGCGCTATAGGAGATCTTTACAACCACTAAGGAGCGCTGTAGGAGATCTTTACAACCATTAAGGAGAGCTGTAGGAGATCTTTATAACCACTAAGGAGCGCTATAGGAGATCTTTACAACCATGCTGCACTAAGGAGCGCTATAGGAGATCTTTACAACCATGCTGCACTAAGGAGCGCTATAGGAGATCTTTACAACCACTAAGGAACGCTATAGGAGATCTTTACAACCACTAAGGAGCGCTATATGAGATCTTTACAACCATGCTGCACTAAGGAGCGCTATAGGAGATCTTTACAACCACTAAGGAACGCTATAGGAGATCTTTACAACCACTAAGGAGCGCTATAGGAGATCTTTACAACCATGCTGCACTAAGGAGCACTATAGGAGATCTTTACAACCACTAAGGAGCGCTATAGGAGATCTTTACAACCACGCTGCACTAAGGAGCGCTGTAGGAGATCTTTACAACCACTAAGGAGCGCTATAGGAGATCTTTACAACCACGCTGCACTAAGGAGCGCTATAGGAGATCTTTACAACCACGCTGCACTAAGGAGCGCTATAGGAGATCTTTACAACCATGCTGCACTAAGGAGCGCTATAGGATATATTTTCTGCCTCCTCCGGATGGCTGGATCAGGGTTTTTAAATGTACAGTAGAGAAACTGTACAGGGGGCGTAGTGAGGGTGGTAAACCGGTAGGTAGGTAGTGGGGATATAATGTGAATATTTATATCTACTGACCTTAAAGAAAAACCCACAGGACATCTTCTGGTCATCGTCGTAAGGCTCCTCCTCTCCCCCCTCCTCCAGCGCCCTCCCCTCCAGGGGCTTGAGGACGTACAGGGGCACCTCGATCAGGCAGGTCCGTGTCTGGGTGAGGAGGGGTCCCAGGGGAGGGGGGGTCTCGGTGGGGGTCACCGTGAAGATCTCGGTCACGGGATGGGCCAGTACTTCTGACACGGACGAGCCCAGCGCGGGTTTGACCACCTCCTCTTTGGACCTTCCTTGTTCCCTTTCTTTCTTCTTCTTCTTCTTCTCCTCCTCCTCCATCTCCATCTCCAACTCTTCATCTTCTCTTTCTTCTCTCTCTCTCTCCTCTTCTTCTTCTCGGTTCTTCTTAGCGCTTTGTCCCTTCGACCCGGTAACGTCCTGGTGGGTCGTCCCTCCTCCTCCTCCTGTCTTCCTCTCTCTGTCGTCGTCGTCGGGGGATAGGGGGGGCTCCTCGTCGGGGGGGGGAGGTTGCTTGGCGGCGCTCCTCTTCTCCCCCATGTAGACGAACCCGGACAGGGGGGGGGGCTGACAGGGGGAGAACCTCCGTAGCCGGGGGAGGCTGTCCACCGACTGGGGCGCGGTCAGGACCCGGTTGTAAGGGGCTAGCTTGAGCTCGTTGGGGCGTTGCGTGTTGGTGGTGCGGGAGTGGAAGGAGGCCGACCTCCTCTTCACGCTGGCGGTGGGGGAGCGGTGGGCGGAGCGAGGGGAGTCCGCGGGGGAGGGGGACCCTGAGGAGCGGCCCGCGGCCGCGGCGGTGGTGGCGGCGTAACCGGGGGGGTAGCGGGGGTAGCTGTGGTTCTGAGGTGAATGTTGTTGGGCGTGGGGGGTCGTAGAAGTAGGGGGGATGACCCAGGACTGTTGTTGTTGTTGTTGTTGTTGTTGTTGTTCCCTCATGGCCATGATGACGTCCTGTTGCCTGGCCATGCGCTGCATCTCCGTCTGCAGGAAGGTCAGGGAGTGGTTGAGCTTGTCGATGGAGCGCGTGTACTCCGCCAGGTCCACCTCCGACCCCCCCGACCCCCCGCTGGGAGTCGGGCTCACACCCCCTCCCCCGTCCTTCCCTCCCTCCGCGGGGGACTTCAGCCAGCGGGGGGAG
Organism: Nansenia antarctica; assembly: GCF_963989245.1. Taxonomy (NCBI): domain Eukaryota; kingdom Metazoa; phylum Chordata; class Actinopteri; order Argentiniformes; family Microstomatidae; genus Nansenia; species Nansenia antarctica. The sequence goes on from NC_137674.1 coordinate 108,387,899, forward strand.
GCACCACTACCGCTACTACTACCTCCACCCTCTCCCCCCCCGCCTTGCTCCG
>NC_137674.1:108405644-108420644 GCF_963989245.1 Nansenia antarctica
GAGGGGAGAGGAGAGGAGAGGAGGGGAGAGGAGAGGAGAGGAGAGGAGAGGAGAGGAGGGGAGAGGAGAGGAGAGGAGAGGGGAGGAGAGGAGAGGAGGGGAGAGGAGAGGAGAGGAGAGGAGAGGAGAGGAGAGGAGGGGAGAGGAGAGGAGAGGAGAGGGGAGGAGAGGAGAGGAGGGGAGAGAAGGGGAAGGGAGGGGAGAGGAGGAGAGGGGAGAGGAGAGGAGAGGAGGGGAGAGGAGAGGAGAGTAGGGGAGAGGAGAGGAGAGGAGAGAGGAGAGGAGAGGAGAGGGGAGGAGAGGAGAGGAGGGGAGAGAAGGGGAAGGGAGGGGAGAGGAGGAGAGGGGAGAGGAGAGGAGAGGAGGGGAGAGGAGAGGAGAGGAGGGGAGAGGAGAGGAGAGGAGAGGAGAGGAGAGAGGAGAGGAGAGGAGAGGAGAGGAGAGAGGAGAGGAGAGGAGAGGAGGGGAGAGGAGAGGAGAGGAGAGGAGAGGAGAGGAGAGGAGAAGAGAGGAGGGGAGGGGAGGGGAGGCACTCACCCGTGGACTCCCAGCAGGCTCAGCGCTCTGCGTCTCTCTCTTCCTCAGCTCCTGAGCGACGATGTCCTTCAGATACTCGTTTACCTGGTTAATGAACGAGGGAGGAAAAAAAGAGAGAAAGTACATGCATGAGCAGCTGGGACATGAGTTATTCATCATTCTCATTTCTTACCGTTCATCTGGGAGAGATGGAGAGATGGAGGGTTCTCATCACAGAAAATATCTTCCTTATGTGGGAATGTGTGCTCAACGCTGTATTCCCTAATGTTGTCAAAACACGACTAGATATTGGTCTAACATTGTGTAATATTACACTGGCACATAAAGGGAACATTTGATTCAAGGAATGAGGGGGATATTAAAATACCAACGTTCTCTCGGAGGCTTTCAAACCTTCCTGCAAAAACATCCAGCATCCTTTACTTACGTACCTACTTGAAACAGCGTAGGAGACAGGGTGTGTGAGCAGCGTTGTGTGTATTTGTTTTTACATGTACAGTCTGTGTGTGTTTGTGTTGGTATGTGTGTGGTTGCTTTCTTGTGTGCTCCTGTGCATGTGTGTGTATGTATGTGTGTATGTCTGTGGCTCACTTGGTACAGCACAGCGCTAACAACCCTTAGCTTGTTGGTTCGTTTCCCGCTGGGACAGAGTCCCAGTATATGGATGTCCAGGCTGTGGCCCGGTGTTCCCACTGTTCCCAGTGTTCCCAGTATATGGGTGTGTAGCGCCTACTTTGTTGATCCAGGTGGTCAGGTGGTCAGGTGAGGGCCTACCTTGTTGATCCAGGTCAGCTGAGACAGCTAATCAGCTAATCATTCCAAAGAGTGAAAACAAAACACGGCGCAGCAGCTTTTAGTCACTCTGCCACGCGCGTGCTTCTGGAACATACCTTGTTGATCCAGGTGGAGAGGGCGTCCTCCGTGTCGTAGGGCGTGTCCTCGGGGTCCTCGGGGTCGTCGTGGGCGGAGTAGAGGCGCAGGCAGGCCGCCACCTTCTCCACGCTCACCGCCCCCGCCGCGTACGCCCTCATCAGCGCGTCCATCATCGCCAGGTGGGCGCTCTGCAGACAGAACAGGACACACAACGTTAGATTAGATTAGATGTGAAAAATGGGGGCTCTTAGGTGGCGTAACGGGTTAAGCGTCGACCATGTAACCGCATGGTTCCCGGTTCGATTCCGGCCGCGGACATATCCTGCATGTCATCCCTTCTCTCTCTCTCTCTCGCTCTCGCTCTCGCTCTCTCTCTCTCTCACCCATCCTTCCTGTCAAAATCTCTACTGTCTCCATCAATAAAAAGAAAAATATGAGTGGGACTGCCCCACTCATTATAGTGAGTGCATACATTTGTCAGTATTTCCGGTCCCAGAGGGAATCGAACCCACAACCTAAGTGTTGTTAGCGCCGTGCTACAACATGACGACCATGTTGTTACAGTTGTCGATGTTGTAGAGCATCTCATTGCATTGTGTACCTGTATATGATGTAACAACAAATACACCTGATCTACAGTAGCCTACACAGAACATGCAGGCTCCACTTGGCCAATGAGGACAAAGGGGAGATCTAATAGGCTGATTGGAGCCATCCGGAGTTCACAGGTCTGTGGGGGTCAGAGTTCACCTGTCTGAGGGGGTCAGAGTTCACAGGTCTGGTCTGAGGGGGTCACAGTTCACAGGTCTCTGGGGGTCAGAGTTCACAGGTCTGTTGGGGTCAGGCAGGGAGATATAGGTTTGGAACTAGACCATGGAGTCTTTCTCCTCCTCCTCCTCCTCCTCCTCCTCCTCCATTTCTTGGCAGACAGCTCTCTGTCTCCAGCTGGCCCCTCCCCAGTCGCCGTTGCCCTGGAAACAGTTGCGTCCGTCCCTTGTTACACGACCCAATTAGCTGCCCTGTTCACAGAGAGCTAGCTGCCCTCTTCACAGAGAGCTAGCTGCTTGTTCCCAGAGAGCTAGCTGCCTCTTCACAGAGAGCTAGCTGCCTGTTAGCAGAGAGCTAGCTGCCCTCTTCACAGAGAGCTAGCTGTTTGTTCACAGAGAGCTAGCTGCTTGCTTGTTCACAGAGAGCTAGCTGCCTGTTAGCAGAGCTAGCTGCCTTTTCACAGAGAGGGGGATTGAGTGCAAGAGAACATCGCCAACCCTGCAGCCTCTCACATGGAGTCAGGAGAGAATACGTCTCTATACACTACATTAATGTTCTATAATTATAGAAGACACACACACACACACACACGCACGCATGCACAGACCCACACACCCACACCCACACACACACACACACACACACACACACACACACACACACACACACACACACACTCAAAATAAGAGCCAGAAGAGTTGGATAACAGGGGGGGGGGGGGGTGATGAAGAAAGGGAAACACTTCATGTGCAAACAGGAACAATGAATGTCCGTGTGTCCATACAGGCTCTGTAGGTCAAAGGTCATCAGGCTCTGTAGGTTAGAGGTCATCAGGCTCTGTAGGTTAAAGGTCATGGGGACTCCTGTCATACTCTGGTGTTTTACCCTGAAAGCCCTTTAATGACGTGAAGTCACAAAGACACCAGAGAGAAATACAGTATAATCCTGCTTCTACTAATAATTATTGTATTTATATAGCGCTTTTCTGAGGCTCAAAGACGCTGACAGTATGGGAAAAACTGAAAACAGAAAACAGATAACATGAGCACATAGAACACAGACTTAACGAACGGGAAACAATTAACACAGCAATGTCCAGGGAGGGAGGGGGGGGGGGGGGTGGCAGGGTTAGGGGAGATGGTTAGGGGTAGGGGAGGTTGTATGCATGGGGAGATATAATCACGCTTCTACATATATATCATCTATGTACTATATGTCCTCTACTACAAGCCCACACCCCCCTATAGGCTACTAAGTACTAACCCTCTATAGGCTACTGCAATATTTTTAGATTCGATTAGATTCAACCTTTTTGTCATTGCACAACGAGTACAACCAAATGTCTTTTTTGCTCTAGTAGGCACAGTCAGCCTTAGTCAGCACCCCTGGAGCAGTTAGGGGTTAAGTGCCTTGCTCAAGAGCTCAACGGCAGTGGTAGGCCACCTTAGATATGATGCCAGCAACCCTCCAGTCACCAGCTCACATGCAGCTCCCTCCTGAGACGGGGATCGAACCAGCGACCTTCCGATTGCTAACAGGCCTCTCAAACCTCAGTGGCCTTGTGGTTAGAGTGTCCGCCCTGAGATTGGGAGGTTGTGAGTTCGATCCCCGGCCGAGTCATACCAAAGACTATAAAAATGGTACCCGATGCCTCCCTGCTTGGCACTCAGCATTAAGGGTTGGATTGGGAGCGGGGGGGGGGGTAAGACCCTGCGACATACCAGCGTCATGTCCAGGGGGTGTACTTGTACATCAAGCTGCCTCACGCTACGGAAACAGGAGATTTTTCAGGTTTTAGGCATTTTTCAGAAACAGGTTCCTGCTCCTATGGGCCGTTAGGCTATACTTACTTCCCGTAAGCTAATTCAATGAATCGCAGCCCTGCATCTGCCATCTGTTGTGATGCAACAGGCCATAGTTGAGCCAAATGAAGCTATGCCGCAAGAACACGAGCACTGAAAAATGTGCTAAAAATAAATGAATAAAATACTTTCGGTTCGTTATGAGACTATGGGCGAGACAAATTAGACTACGGTGGCCTGCCACAGTCTGGTCTATGTGGGGAAAAACTAGACAGAGAAACATGACAGACTACTCTGTACTGTATGCTTTGATGGCGAGGGAAAACCTCGGGGGGGTGAGGTGTGTTGTATCTCAAGTTTAGCTCTGCGTGCTTTGACGGCAACCACTTTATTTGTGTCGTCTTATTCACATCCCACGAGGCCACATGAACCAACAAAGCGTTGTTTACTCATCCGACGTTAGCGCTAACAGTTAGCCTGCGCCCACTCCCCCTCCCCACAGCATTTAATAACACACACAGCGTAAAAATACTTGACGTTGCCGTTAATTTAGACGTCCAAACACAGGGGCCAAACCAAACATTAGGCCTCCTCTCACACAAGCTCATGGTAAATGGACTGCACTTATATAGCGCCTTATTCCAAAGCGATTTACAACGGCCTCTCGTTCACCCATTCACACACACATTCAGACGCCAATGGCGGCAAGCTACCATGCAAGGCGCCGACCGGCCCGCTCATTGGGAGCAGTTTGGGGTTCGGTGTCTTGCCCAAGGACACCTCGACACGAGGAGCCGGGGATCGAACCGCCGACCGTGCGATCATTAGTCGCCGGCTCTACTTCCTGAGCCACAGCCGCTCATCTGGAACCAGAGGACCAGAGGATGGATGATCATGTCATCATGTCTCACAGGGCTGTGTTCTCCTCCTCAGGACCCTGGTAAATGGATATTGATTTTGGTAAATGGACTGCACTTATACAGCGCCTTTATCCAAAGCGCTTTACAACGGCCTCTCATTCACCCATTCACACTCACATTTACACATCAATGGCGGCAAGCTACCATGCAAGGCGCCGGCCGGCCCGCTCACTGGAAGCAATTTGGGGTTCAGTGTCTTGCCCAAGGACCCTTCGACATGTGGGCTCGAACCGCCGATCTGCCAACCCACAGCCGCCCCCTTTTTTGATCTCCTTTGTTCCCAGGGGGGTATTCCATCAACGTCGCTAAAGGAAAATCCAGGCTTATTCTGATAAATCTCACGAGACTTACCAACAAAAAACCCTGGGTCTTCCTTTAGCAATGTGATGGAATACCCACCCAGGACCCACAAGACTGCTTGATCACAGCAGCTAGGAGAGCAGAGACGGCGCAGACAGACAACTGAAGACGATATCGATTTGATACAACAACAGAATACTATTTTAATCTGTACGACAATCATCAATCAAACCCTAAGAGGAGAGGAACACGAGAAGCAAAGAGCAAAACCTTGTGACACGCACGTCAACTCTGAATGACACAGCCAATCAATCGACATCGCCTCAATGTCACATCAATCTCTATATGGAGACAGAAGAAGAGAGGGGAAAGAGGCACTGGAAAGAGGCAAGAAGGGGGTGGGGGAGGGGAGGGGGGAGGGAAGGAGGGAGGGAGAGAAGGAGGAGAGGAAGATCCCAGTTTGCCTGCAGAGTCGGTCAACCTCTTCCACTTCATTAGATCAGGCTGTCAACCTAAAGCGATATTTCCTTCCAGAAGGATCTGTTGTGGCATTCTTGTACGGCTCATAGCAGGACAAAGCAGATGTGAGCTCTAGGCCTACAGCATGTTATGACATACACTCACCGGCCACTTCATTAGGTACACCTTTTCAACTGCTCCTTAACGCAAATATCGAATCAGCCAATCACGTGGCAGCAACTCAATGCATTCAGGCATGTAGACATGGTCAAGATGATCTGCTGAAGTCAAACCTAGCATCAGAATGGGGCTGAAAGGTGATTTAAATGACTTTGAATGTGGCACAGTTGTTGGTGCCAGACCGGGCTGGTTTGAGCCACAAACCACAGCCTATACCTGAGTAAGTGCATCCCTTTATGACCACAGTGTAGCCATCTTCTACTGGCTACTTCCAGCAGGATAACGCGCCATGTCACAAAGCTCACATCATCTCAAAGTGGTTTCTTATAATAATAATACATATAGACTTATATAGCGCTTTTCTAGACACTCAAAGACGCTTTACAAACTGAAAAGATCGAGTAGTAATAGTAAAAGGAAACAAAAAATAAATAAAAGAAAGTATAGGGGTCTAATTAATATTTAGATGACTAAATCTAAGTCTTTGTAGGACAATCTACTCTGTATACTGCAAGTACACCTAGATTTCGGATGGAGAAGCGGCGAACAAGCAACGTTGGCTAGGATGGTCAGACCATCCTTCATATTCTTGAACATGACAATGAGTTCACTGAACTCAAACGGCCTCCACAGTCACCACATCTCAATCCAACAGAGCACCTTTCAGATTTTTGGGAAACGGGAGATTCGCATCATGGATGTGCAGCCGACAGATCTGCAGCAACTGCGTGACGCTACAACGTCAATATGGACCCAAAATCTCAGAGGAATATTTCAAACCCTGTATTGATTTCTCCTGCAGTACGAGATGTTATTTTCTAGTCAATACCCTAGTTTTTTATTGCTGGCTGCATCACCGGTGTTATTTGGGGTGTATTGTATTTCCACCCTTGGAAAAAAAAAATCTCTCCCTCGACTGTATACTATCTGTTCCTCTTCCAAACGAACGGCTCCTTTGGTTGGAAAGAAGCGTAGCTGCAAATCCTCCATTGTAGCCTGATTAAACCCGAGCACAAAAGGAGGAGCGGATCCTGTATGTACAGCCTCGGCGGCTTCCTATGTAATCCGCGTTGATGTATCTCACCTCGTCTTTGTGTGGTTTGCTGCCTGAGTTGTTTGATGTGGGTAGAAGAAAGCCTGTGAATGTCATTTCTATTAGGAGTTCAGCAAACCCCGCTTACATAACCCAGGGCTGACGACAGGCTGTTTAAAACGAACGCACCATCATTTACATTTTACATCTCTGGCATTTCAGCAGACGCCTTTATCCAAAGCGACTTACCACAAATACATTTGTCTGAAGTGAGTGAGTCGATGGCCTATGTTCCCTAGGGAATTTAAAGGCCTAAGGAAAGTAAGTAAGTAAGTAAGTAAGTAAGTGAATCATCTGTCCATCAGTCATCATAAGAAAAACAAATCTATATGTATGTTAGGACCAGGAGCCATTGACAGTCACAATGCTAGAACAGTCACAATGTTTTTACAGTAGAGAAACTGTGCATGGGGGTAGTGGGGATGAAGAGGTCTTTAGGAGGGGCAGTCAAGATGTAGCCTGAAGAGACGGGCCTTCAGTTTACAGTGGAAGTACACACACACACACACACACACACACACACACACACACACACACACACGCTACAGTTTCACAACTGGTGGCTCGTGGTCAGACCCTCCTGAGGTCATGGCTGGGGTTTGAGTTGAAGCTGTCATGGTCGTGTCTATTTTGTGAGTCACAAGAGAATTGAGAAAAGCTTTTAACTACTAGTCAAAACACCCCGGAGCTCTTAGTGGCGTAGCCCACTAATGCACATACCACATCGTCGCACGGTTTCCTGGTTTGATTCCAACCCTCGACATATCCTGCATGTCATCCCTCCTCTTTCTCACCAATCCTTCATGTCAATCTCTACTGTCTCTATCCTCCACTCTCTCACCCATCCTTCCTGTCAGTCTCTACTGTCTCTATCCTCCTCTCTCTCTCTCACCCATCCTTCCTGTCAGTATCTACTGTCTCTATCCTCCTCTCTCTCACCCATCCTTCCTGTCAATCTCTACTGTCTCTATCCTCCTCTCTCTCTCACCCATCCTTCCTGTCAATCTCTACTGTCTCTATCCTCCTCTCTCTCACCCATCCTTCCTGTCAATCTCTACTGTCTATATCCTCCTCTCTCTCACCCATCCTTCCTGTCAATCTCTACTGTCTATATCCTCCTCTCTCTCACCCATCCTTCCTGTCAATCTCTACTGTCTCTATCCTCCTCTCTCTCACCCATCCTTCCTGTCAATCTCTACTGTCTCTATCCTCCTCTCTCTCTCACCCATCCTTCCTGTCAATCTCTACTGTCTCTATCCTCCTCTCTCTCACCCATCCTTCCTGTCAATCTCTACTGTCTCTATCCTCCTCTCTCTCACCCATCCTTCCTGTCAATCTCTACTGTCTATATCCTCCTCTCTCTCACCCATCCTTCCTGTCAATCTCTACTGTCTCTATCCTCCTCTCTCTCACCCATCCTTCCTGTCAGTCTCTACTGTCTCTATCCTCCTCTCTCTCTCACCCTAAAGAAATAGATATAAATGTATATATATAAAGAAAACAGACTACACTTGTAGGTGAAGGCCACTATGCTGTGGGTGCAGACAGCTGCCACACGCAAACACAGATCCAACTGCAATAGTGGCCTTTACTTATCCTTTATTTTAAGTAGAAAAGTAAGTTTAAGTAGAAACCCCCCCCCCCCCCTGCGTTTCATATAATATTGAAATGTGGAGAGTGTTTCTAGCACTCAAGCTCTTCTAAGGCTATGAAACGCTGTCTAAGAGTGCGATGCCGCCAGGTAAGCTTCAAGCTGTTCGTCCTCTCGACAAAGGAAAGCACTCAGGTGGCCTGGGGTGGTCCAGGGGTCTAGCACCGCGGTCTACAGTGCACACATATGCCCATGTCGGCATGGGTTGGAATCCGGCCCATGCCCTGCTGACATGCCCTCTCTCTCTCCCTTCTTCTCCTTACTTTCCTGTCTGTCTTCACTGTAATAAAATAAAAATATGAGTGGGACTACCCCACTCAGAAAAAATTACTTTAAAAAATATATTTTTTAAAAAGAAAAGCACTCAGTAGCGCTCAGACTTCTGAAGGTCACCGCCGGAACGGGCCGGAACAAAGCTGTGGTAGCTGAGGGAGACGGTGGAGCTGCTCTGTAGGACGATAACACGAGGGCGGCTGTGTCTCAGGAGGGAGAGCCGCTGTCTAATGATCGCAAGTTCGGCAGATCGGCGGTTCGAGCCCCGGATGGCCACGTGTCGAGGTGTCCTTGGGCAAGACACCAAATGAACCCCAAATTGCTCCCAGTGAGCGGGTTGGCTGGCGCCTTGCATGGTAGCTTGCCACCATTGGTGTGTGAATGTGTGTGTGAATGGGTGAATGAGAGGCTGTTGTAAAGCGCTTTGGATAAAGGCGCTATATAAGTGCAGTCCATTTAGGAGAGAATATACATTAATACATATATAATACAGAGACGTTATCGTGATGACACACTTCCCTCAGGAGTAAGCAGGTTTCATTTTGGAAGAATTCCTAACCACCAGGTGTCTCAACCCTTTGTGTGAAATCTAGATCTTTCTCTGTGAACGTGCATCCAAAAGCAGGCAGGCAGGCAGGCAGGCATGGAGGCACACACAAACACGCATGCATACACACTCCTGCATGCGTGTGCTTGCACACACACACACACACACACACACACACACACACACACACATACACACACGCATACACACACACTCACACACACACACACACACACACAGCGCACACACGCACACACACACACACACACACACACACACACACACACACGGCCAGGGGGGCTTGGCGCTGACTGTGGGAAAGGCATACTCTGTGAGAGGCCCTGGGGGAGGCTCACCAAAACCCCTCCCCTCCCCCCCCCCCTCCCCTCCCCTCCCCTCTCCCCTCCCCCCCTCCCCTCCCCTCCCCTCTCCCCTCCCCACTCCCCTCCCCCTCCTCTCCCCTCCCCTCCATATCGATCTAGGACCAGCTTACACTCGCTCACCCAATCCTAATCTAGCCTTTATGGAATTCGATTTGATTTGATTTATTAGGATCCCCATTAGCTGATGCAACGTCAGTCATCGGTTACTCTTCCTGGGGTTCCACACAGAACATATACAAGAAATCATCATCAAAACATTGAAAGAGAGAGACCCCGAACTGACCAGTGAGGTCAGCAGGGAAAGATTCATCCCTGGATCTGGGCTGAACTCTGAACTCTGAACTCTGCTCCTGGGGTTGTCTAGTCCGGAAAGAGCAGAGAAATAACATTTCCCTATTCAATATTTTTTTATCTCGAAGGAAATTAACGAGTGAAAAACGTTAAAGACTGGTTGAACTGCATAGCTTGACTATAATTACCATATTGGTAGAGTTATGCAGTTCAACCCGTCTTTACCGTTTTCATTTCCTTCTTAATAAGACCTGTTCAAGGAAATCTCCTGTGATGATCTTTATAGAATCCCCAGCTCTAATATAGTAGTGAGGAAATTACAGTGTGTTTGATCTCCGGGTTAAGTGATATACACAACGAGCTTATTGAGGCTTTACCGCAGATAAAAGAAACTATGACTTAGTATGTAGTATGCATGACTAGAATTTTTGTTTCTTTTTATTATTACTGCTCGATCTTTTCAGTTTGTAAAGCGTCTTTGAGTGTTCTAGTAAAGTGCTATATAAGTCTAATGAATTATTATTATTATTATTATTATTATTATTAGAGTTGATCATCTAGACTGCTTTCCCATTATGGCATGTTCTATGTGCAAGTTTCACTACTGACTCCTTAGTAAACATGACCCTGATTGGTTGGAGTCTTATGAGAGGTGATGGCCATTGGCTTCTGAGCCAGGTTCATCTGGTAAATGGAATGCACTTACATAGCGCCTTATTCCAAAGCGCTTTACAACGGCCTCTCGTTCACTCATTCACCCATTCACACACCAATGGCGGCAAGCTCCTACGCAAGGCGCCGGCCCGCTCATTGGGAGCAATTCAGGGTTCAGTGTCTTGCCCAAGGATACGTCGACACATGGACAGGAGGAGTCGGGGATCAAACCACCGACCTTGCGATCGTTAGACGCACGGCTCTACCTTCTCCTAGCCCCCCCCCCCCCCTCCTCTCCTGTCTCCCATACAGACACAGGGCAGAGTTGCCAAATGGGATTGTTTTCCAGCCTAACCGCAGCCTAAAAGCCGCCCAGTGGGATCATTGGGCGGGAATACGCCCAATCTGGCGTATTCACAGGGGCCTCTCTCGGTAAACACAACCTGTGTCTGGTCATAGTGGAGGACAGGGAGAGACATTTGATTGAATATTTGTTTACAGGAGGAGAAGAGGGGGCATTCCTAAGATGGCCGCCCCCCCTCCCTGCACAGACAGACAGACAGACACCTGAAGCACCTGGCCCAGAGGCAGGTGAGGTATTTCCTCCTCCAGCTTCCTCTTCGTCTTCATCTTCATCACGCACCTGCTAGCCTCTCTTTGTACTGTGCAGACGGCAGAGTAACTTCATAACTTCACATCCATTCCATTGTTATTGCATCTACCCTACGTGCCACTGTACAAACACTATAAACTACAGTCCAGGTTATTATGAATACACACAGTTATATTGAGAAGAGAGAAAAATGAAATGAAAAACATGAATATCTGATATTCTTGGCATTCTGCAGTGCAGTCCACCGCTGGCCAGTAAGGTTCTGAGTATAATAAAAACATCCTTCCACAGAACGGGTTCAGAACCCAAGAATCATGTGATGTTGTGGACCAATCCAGACTGTTAATACTTCAGAAGAGCTGTTAGCCCTGAGGGAGACTATGTGCTGTGTCTCAATCGCTCCAAAAAAGACTCTCCTTGCCTTACTTCCTCACCTTGCCTACCTGTCTGTCTGCCTACTTGTCTGTCTGCCTACCTGTCTGTCTGCCTACCTGTCTGCCTGCCTACCTGTCTGCCTGCCTACCTACCTGTCTGCCTGCCTACCTGTCTGTCTGCCTACCTGTCTGTCTGCCTACCTGTCTGCCTGCCTACCTACCTGTCTGCCTGCCTACCTGTCTGTCTGCCTACCTGTCTGTCTGCCTACCTGTCTGCCTGCCTGCCTGCCTACCTGTCTGCCTACCTACCTGTCTACCTGCCTATCTGTCTGTCTGCCTACCTACCTGTCTACCTGCCTACCTGTCTGCCTACCTGTCTACCCGTCTACCTGTCTGCCTGCCTACCTGCATAGACTCAGCCCTTCCCTTCTCTCCTGTCCCACTGAGCACAGCAGGCCTCATCACAGCTACACCCGCAACCACCACCACCCCCCCAACCCCACCCCCCACAACCACCACCACCCCCCCAACCCCACCCCCCCAACCCCACCACCGCCACAACCCCACCATACGCCCCTCTGCCTGCTTGTGAGGTAACCATGGAAATGGAACAACTGCTGCTCGGTAGGAACAGGGGTGGTAGGCAGCGGGGGAGGGGAGGTGGGGGGGGGTAGAGTGGGAGGAAGAGAGAGAGAGAGAGAGAGTATCACAGCGAGAAGTCAGGTAACAGGGCTATAATTGTCCTCTCTCCTATTCATCTCTCTCTCTCTGTCTCTCTCTCACTCTCTCTCTCTCTCTGTCTCTCATTCTTTCTGTCTCTCTCTCTCTGTCTCTCTCTTTCTCTCTGTCTCTCTCTCTCTCTGTCTCTCACTCTCTCTCTGTCTCTCACTCTCTCTCTCTGTCTCTCTGTCTCTGTCTCTCACTCTCTCTCTCTCTCTCACTCTCTATCTCTCTCTGTCTCTCACCCACCGCATGCTAATGCTTTCCTCGTTAGAATTCATATCCAATGTATGGAGTTGCTATTTCAAACCCTGGGAGGTGTTATTGTTGTCTAGTACCTCACTGGCACAGCACCAGGATATCTGAAAGACCTTTTGCTAGCATATCAGCCCAATAGAGCTCTCAGGTCTTCTGACGCTGGGTTTCTCTGGGTACCACATGTATAAAAGATACAGAGTACAGAGATTTGGTGAGGCTGCATTCTCATTTTATGCACCCAATTTGTGGAATGCACTGCCAGTTGACATTAGGGATGCAACCTCAGCACATATGTCAAGACTAAAAACCCATCTTTTTAATATTGCCATTAAATGACTAAATCATTAAATTATGATTATATAATGATTGGAGCACTTTGAGCTGCAACATTTGCAGGAAAAGCGCTATACAAATAAAAAGTTATTATTATTATTATTATTATTATTATTATTATTATTATTATTATTATTATTAGTATTATTAGGCATCAGTCCCGTGACTCCAGAGGAGTCATTCATCACGATCCATACTCACATCTCCAATAATAATCTACAGGAAACGATACCCGACTTCTAACAGCATTAACGCCCACCATCACAACAACAGACATTTGAATAATTAACAGCTCTAGCCGACTTACAATAAGAAATATAGTGTTACTAATATATTCATATACTAATAAATGGATTCCATTTGCATACTAATGCTGTTCAGACCAAGAGGCACACCCAGATCTTCCATCTGTCTATTCAACACTAACTACTAAGGACCACGGGGGACGAGGGGGTCAGTGCTTCTGTGTCTGGGTCTTTAGTTTCCCATGTCGTCTCACCATGGAAGACCTTGTCTGAGCTAGCCTTAGCTCTGTCTCACATGTAGTCTACCATGGAAGACCCTGTCTCAGCTAGCCTTAGCTCTGTCTCACATGTAGTCTACCATGGAAGACCTTGTCTCAGCTAGCCTCAGCTCTGTCTCACATGTAGTCTACCATGGAAGACCCTGTCTCAGCTAGCCTTAGCTCTGTCTCACATGTAGTCTACCATGGAAGACCTTGTCTGAGCTAGCCTTAGCTCTGTCTCACATGTAGTCTACCATGGAAGACCCTGTCTCAGCTAGCCTTAGCTCTGTCTCACATGTAGTCTACCATGGAAGACCTTGTCTCAGCTAGCCTTAGCTCTGTCTCACATGTAGTCTACCATGGAAGACCCTGTCCCAGCTAGCCTTGGCTCTGTCTCACATGTAGTCTACCATGGAAGACCTTGTCTGAGCTAGCCTTAGCTCTGTCTCACATGTAGTCTACCATGGAAGACCTTGTCTCAGCTAGCCTTAGCTCTGTCTCACATGTAGTCTACCATGGAAGACCCTGTCCCAGCTAGCCTTGGCTCTGTCTCACATGTAGTCTACCATGGAAGACCTTGTCTCAGATAGCCTTAGCTCTGTCTCACATGTAGTCTACCATGGAAGACCTTGTCTCAGCTAGCCTTGGCTCTGTCTCACATGTAGTCTACCATGGAAGACCCTGTCTCAGCTAGCCTTAGCTCTGTCTCACATGTAGTCTACCATGGAAGACCTTGTCTCAGCTAGCCTTAGCTCTGTCTCACATGTAGTCTACCATGGAAGACCTTGTCTCAGCTAGCCTTAGCTCTGTCTCACATGTAGTCTACCATGGAAGACCTTGTCTGAGCTAGCCTTGGCTCTGTCTCACATGTAGTCTACCATGGAAGACCTTGTCTGAGCTAGCCTTAGCTCTGTCTCACATGTAGTCTACCATGGAAGACCTTGTCTGAGCTAGCCTTAGCTCTGTCTCACATGTAGTCTCTATATAACAGCACCAGGATTACAGCCCAAAAGGCCATAATCCTCCTGTTATGAAGATCAGTCAGGATTATTAGATTAGATCAGATTAGATCAGATTAGATTAAACTTTATTGTCATTGACAGAGTATGAGTACGGGAACGTAGTTTGGCATCTAACCAGATGCAAATAGTGGCATAGTGCAAAAGACATGATCATGTAGACACTGCGTGATATTATAGTATAACGGTGTATATAAGTATAAGATACAGAACAAGGGCGATTATGCTTGCGTCAGACATTCCCATAAGGCAAATGAGATCGTGGTGAAATTTGAAATGAATGTGATGCAAGTTACATCAATTCATTTCAGATCTCCTCCTTCGCTGTGGAAATTCCCTTAGCAGGTTATTTAATGTTTTATGTGCCACTCGTATCGAGTTCGACTCATCATGTTCATGACCGTTTGAAGTCGTACATGGGAATAAAAGCCTTTTATGTGTTTTATT
>NC_137674.1:108428144-108470644 GCF_963989245.1 Nansenia antarctica
GAGAGGGGGAGAGAGGGAGAGAGGGAGGGAGGGGGGGAGGTTTCTAATAAGGTGTTTGGTGAATGTATCTGTCTCTTACTGGAGAATGTGTTCTTCATCTTTCAGCATGACTGTTTCTATGATTCAATCTAGAATCAAATGAGATGGACAGACACAACATGCACTTCAAATAGAACTGGGAGTTCTAGAACATGGACAGGACACGCACATACACACACACACACACACACATACACACACACCTACACAATCTCCCTCACACGCACACACACACTCTGTGCAGAACCGATGCCGTCCAAAAGGCGAGGCCTCTTCCGGAGCCTCAGGGCCAAAACTCAGAGGCTAACCAGCAGCTACTTCCCCCAGGCCATCAGGCTCATGAACAAGCCCACTGTAGACTATTGACTATCTTCCCCAAGCACACCCCATGTATACGGACTACCTGAACCTTAAGCTCACAGCCACTTTACTACTGAACTATCTAACCGCCAACCTTGCGATCATTAGACCCCAGGCTCTACCTCCTGAGCCACAGCCACCCCATGGGTGTGTGTGTGTGTGTGTCCCATCCTCTCTGTCTTACCATGTGGACGTGTGTGTGTGTGTGTCCCATCCTCTCTGTCTTACCATGTGGACGTGTGTGTGTGTGTGTGTCGTCCTCTCTAGTCTTACCATGTGGACGTGTGTGTGTGTGTGTGTGTCGTCCTCTCTAGTCTTACCATGTGAACGTGTGTGTGTGTGTGTGTGTGTCGTCCTCTCTAGTCTTACCATGTGGACGTGTGTGTGTGTGTGTGTGTCTCGTCCTCTCTAGTCTTACCATGTGGACGTGTGTGTATGTGTGTGTGTGTCTCGTCCTCTCTAGTCTTACCATGTGGACGTGTGTGTGTGTGTCTCATCCTCTCTGTCTTACCATGTGGACGTGTGTGTGTGTGTGTCTCGTCCTCTCTAGTCTTACCATGTGGACGTGTGTGTGTGTGTGTCCCGTCCTCTCTAGTCTTACCATGTGGACGTGTGTGTGTGTGTGTGTGTGTGTGAGTGTGTGTGTGTGTGTGTCCCGTCCTCTCTAGTCTTACCATGTGAATGTGTGTGTGTGTGTGTGTATGTGTGTGTGTGTGAGTGTGTGTGTGTGTGTCCCGTCCTCTCTGGTCTTACCATGTGAACGTGTGTGTGTGTGTGTGTGTGTGTGTGTGTCCCGTCCTCTCTAGTCTTACCATGTGAACGTGTGTGTGTGTGTGTGAGTGTGTGAGTGAGTGTGTGTGTCTCTCTCCGTCCTCTCTGGTCTTACCATGTTGATGGGTCTTCTGCGGAGGTCTCTCTCTGTGACGGGCCGGTCCTGGTCGTTGACGTGGAGGCCCCTCTGGGCCAGGGCCTGGATGACGGCGTCGTGCCCCCCCGCCAGGGGCTCCCCCCCGGGGGCCTCCCCCTCCCCCCCCCTCCCCAGGATGTGGCCCCCCGCCTGGCAGTACAGCTCCCCAGACAGCAGCATGTTCACCACGGGGGGCTTCAGGTGCTCCTGGGCGTACTGGTCCGTGTAGAACGGCTCCTTCAGGTCGTAGGGGACGCTGTCTGTAGGGAGGGAGAGAGGGGGGGGAGGGGAGGGAGGGGGGAGGGGGAGGGAAGGAGAGAGGGGAGGAGGGAGAGAGGGAGGGGGGGAGAGAGAGGGGGGGGGGAGAGAGAGAGGGGGGAGGGGGGGGAGAGAGAGAGGGAGAGAGAAAGAGACGGAGGGAGGGAGAGAGGAATATTCAAAATGAGGACTATGCATTTCACATTCAAGAAGTATGGACTCGGTTATCATTTTCATTTTGGAGAGGCACCGCCTTGTAAGCGTATTTGAAGGACAGCGTTCACCACCTCAGAAGAGCAAACCAGTCAGTACAGCAAACCTGTTCCTGCCGTAGACGGATACGATGGGGTTTCAATCTAGTATTGATAGTTCATTATTATTATTATTATTATTATTATTACTGTGTCTTTACTAAAGAGTCTCTTTAGTAAAGACACAGTAATAATAATAGCGTAATAATAAGAACTTTTTATTTGTATAGTGCTTTTCCTGCAAACGTTGCAGCTCAAAGTGCTCCAATCATTATATAATCATCATTAAAAAGATGGGTTTTTAGTCTTGACTTGAACATATTTGCTGAGGTTGCATCCCTAATGTAAACTGGCAGTGCATTCCACAATCTGGGTGCATAAAATGAGAACGCAGCCTCACCAAATCTCCTCTTTTGTACATGTGGTACACAGAGAAAACCAGCGTCAGAAGACCTGAGAGCTCTATTGGGCTGATATGCTAGCAGAAGACCTGAGAGCTCTATTGGGCTGATATGCTAGCACAAGACCTGAGAGCTCTATTGGGCTGATATGCTAGCAGAAGACCTGAGAGCTCTATTGGGCTGATATGCTAGCAAAAGACCTGAGAGCTCTATTGGGCTGATATGCTAGCAAAAGACCTGAGAGCTCTATTGGGCTGATATGCTAGCACAAGACCTGAGAGCTCTATTGGGCTGATATGCTAGCACAAGACCTGAGAGCTCTATTGGGCTGATATGCTAGCAAAAGACCTGAGAGCTCTATTGGGCTGATATTTTAGCAAAAGACCTGAGAGCTCTATTGGGCTGATATGCTAGCAAAAGACCTGAGAGCTCTATTGGGCTGATATGCTAGCAAAAGACCTGAGAGCTCTATTGGGCTGATATGCTAGCACAAGGTCTTTCAGATATCCTGGTGCCGTGCCAGTGAGTCAGTCAGTCAGTCAGTATGCTGTGAGACCGACCCTTGTTCAGCACCTGGCTGGTCTGTCTGTGGTACGGTCTACTTCACTGTTGGACTAATCCAGAGACATGGGTGTGATCTCAATCTGAGCACGCTAGCTAGCATGGATGGACCTCCGGTTACTATGGAAACACCAGTAGGAGGAGAGGAACCGACCGAATCGATTCATCTGTCATCCGTATATCTCCCAGGGAAGCCCTCTCTGAGTCTGCATCATCAAAGAGAGATGGAGCAGAGTGTTTCAGTGTGTGTGTGTGTGTGTGTGTGTGTGTGTGTGTGTGTGTGTGTGTGTGTGTGCGTGTGTGTGTGTGAGTGTGAGTGTGTGTGTGTGTGTGTGTGTGTGTGTGTGTGTGTGTGTGTGTGTGTGTGAGTGAGTGAGTGAGTGAGTGTGTGTGTGTGTGTGTGTGTGTGTGTGTGCGTGTTTCTGTGTGTGTGTGTGTGTGTGTGCGTGTGTGTGTGTGTGTGAGTGAGTGAGTGAATGAGTGGGTGTGTGAGTGAGAGAGAGAGAGAGAGAGAGAGAGAGGGAGGGAGGGAGGGAGAGAGAGAGAGGGAGAGAGAGAGAGGCAGAGAGAGAGAGAGAGGGAGAGAGAGAGAGACAGACAGAGAGAGAGAGGAGAGAGAGAGCGAGAGAGAGAGAGAGAGAGAGAGAGAGAGAGAGAGAGAGAGAGAGAGAGAGAGAGAGAGAGAGAGAGAGAGAGAGAGATAGCAGACTCATTTTTCAGACTCAAGTATGGGAGAATGAAAATATCTATGGAAATAGATTATTCATTTTCACACCAATCAGGAATCTTGATACAGGGACAAATATTATGACCTCAGATAGACCTGAAAATTAGGTTGACATGGAATTGCCCACTACCCACACACACACACACACACACACACACACACACACACACACACACACACACACACACACACACACACACACACACACACAGCAGTATCCGAATCCAAGGGAGCAGATGTGTGTTCATTTTAATGAGGCTGTGTAAAGGCCCAATGACAGAGGCCTTCACACCTTCACACTCCCCACGTCGCCTTCACAGAACTGTGAATCACTCCACACTCACAGAACTGTGAATCACTCCACACTCACAGAACTGTGCATCACATCCTACCAGCCAGCAGCTGACCACAGAGCCATGCTATCCCATCCACAGGGTCAGGTAAGGGGGCCTCCATTGAAAGAAGTAGAAGCCGCACACTCTAGTTTCAGATGCAAAAACTGTCGATTTTAATTGACAACGGTTTCGGCCGTAGCCTTTGTCAAGTCTTACAAGCAACGTAGTGCACGACAGCCATTAAATAGACAGGTAGGCTAGATTGAACAGGCAACACCTGTGAGGACACACCTACGTGAGATTACAATTAGGTCATAAATACATGAAAAGACAATCAAAACAATCAGTGTTACATATAAAGCTTAATAAAGGGGTCTCCGTTACCATGGGTGACTGAGAGGGACTAGGAGCAGATTACTGGTGTACCGCGGTACTGAGGAGATGTCAATGTGTGTCAGCTGTACGGGGAGGATGACCCACCTGACCATGGGACTGATAAGATTAAGATTAAGATTAAGATTAAGATTCAACTTTATTGTCAGTTAGGGGTTAAGTGCCTTGCTCAAGGGCACAACGGCACCTTGGATGTGATGCCAGCAACCCTCAAGTCACCAGCTCATAATCGGCTCCCTGCTGAGGTTGGGGGATCGAACCAGCGACCTTCTGATGGCTGGCCGGCCTCTAACTCGCCACCCTAGAGGGGGGGGTGACTGAGTCCCTAAAGGGTGGTACACACATAAGGAGTTTTTGGCCGGTTTTGGCACGATTTTCGGATGTCTGAAAACGACAGAAAACGACAGAAAACGCCCGGTTATCAGATGGATCTTAACATTTTCCTATAACAGAATCCTGGGGTGTGAGGTGTGTTAAGAGTCAATTCTCTTCAATTGTGCAATCAACTCTCAACTCTCAACCAGCTCGGAAAATGGGCGTGGGGAACGACAGATTCCGGACTCTAGAGTCTCGTTCCCCAAGCCAGAAATCTCGCGTGAACCCATCCTTTTAATATTGCCTTTAAATTACAAAATAATTAAATTAAGATTATATAATGATTAAAGCACTTTGAGCCGCAACGTTTGCAGGAAAAGCGCTATACAAATAAAGTTATTATTATCTAACGTAGTACCCTGACTAGTCAGCTCGCTTCCTGATTGGCGAGCAGGGTTGCCAGATGGGAATGACATTTTCCACCCTAACCACAGTCTAAAACCGCTAATTCCACCAAACAATCTGGCAACCCTATGATTTCTGGTCGGAAGTATTGAACACATTTCACATTTACGATTGCCGGCCACGCCCATTTTCCGAGCAGGTTGCCGGGAGAGATTGACTCTTAACACACCTCACACCCCAGGATTCTGTTATAGGAAATTTTTAAGATCCATCTGATAACCGGGCGTTTTCTGTTGTTTTCAGACATCCGAAAATCGCTGAAATCGCAGAAAATCCGTATGTGTGTACCCCGCTTCAGATAAAAAATCTGTCAAGATTTCGAAAATCCTTATATGTGTACCAGGCTTAAGAGGTACAACTCTCATACCCACTTTGGTCCAAGGCTGCTTTACAAACACTCTACTCTCCTTGGACCTGCTGTGCCAGTCCAGACTCAGAACACAGACCGCCTACTGTCAGAACCCTAACCCAGAACACAGAACGCCTACTGTAAGAAGACCCAGAACTGGGACATGGAGCAATACAGTAAATCCGATTTCAAACCCCAGAGATTCATTTCCGTGTGTGTGTGTGTGTGTGTGTGTGTGTGTGTGTGTGTGTGTGTGTGTGTGTGTGTGTGTGCGCGCGCGTGCGTGTGTAGTCTTGTTCTGTTTAATTGCTTATGCGCCGAGGACTATTCTGAGCCGTGTAGGATGTTGAGCCAGGAGGCCTGTGTCCTGCATGTCTCTCTGGACGGGGGGGGGGTGGGGGGGTGGGGGGTGGGGGGGGGACAGTGATCGTGCCTGTATCTCTGGAGGGGGGGGGGACGACGACAGTATTTCTGGAATAATCTCACTTCACTCAGACCTAATTGAAGATACATGATGGGATATCTGCTGGTTAGGAGTTTTATAGAGGAACTAAAATAATCTGAACGGGCATCAGCAGTAGCCTGACCCTCAGCCTGTACGCAGCCAGATTCACACAGCATCACCCTGGATTAGATTAGATTAGATTAGACTGTTTATGAAAACAAAGAACACTAGTCTTAGGGACAAGGGTATGCTTGACTGTTATTCTGTTGTGTGTTGTGTTGTAAAATGGACTGACTGACTTATATAGCGCCTTATTCCAAAGCGCTTTACAACGGCCTCTCATTCACCCATTCACACACACATTCACACACCAATGGCCGGCAAGCTACCATGCAAGGCGTCGGGCCCGTTGATTGGGAGCAATTTGGGGTTCAGTGTTTTGCCCCAAGGACACCTCGACACATGGCCAGCCGGGGATCGAACTGCCGAACCACCGAACCGCAGACCTTGCGATCGTTAGACGCCCGGCTCTACCTCCTGAGCCGCAGCCACCCTGTGTTGTGTTGTTGTGTTGTTGTGTTGTAGTAGTGTTGTTGTGCTTTTCAACAGTAGCCTATGTGTGGTACTACATGTGTTTAGGCATAACAAACCAGTCATCATTATCTTGTCCAGTCAGTGTTGGTGTGAGTGTAAGTCAAAGGAACACAAACCAGATGTTCTGGCGGGTTCCGTTACAGAGCCGCACACACCGCCGGGACCAGAGTGTATTACGCTCTAGGAGAGTCTCCAGACAGCAGACAGACATCTGGTTGTGTTTGTTACCGATGTCACGGTCCACTTGAGGCTTCAAACACACACACCGACGGCAGAGGAAAAGATCTGTTTGTGTTCATCACAGCAGTTTGAGTAGGATTGAATTACCGGCAGTTACGTTAGTTATGTCAGCTGGGGCAGAATGAATGCACTTTACCTGTTAGTTTTTTTTCTTTTTCTCATTCATATTGGCAGTGAGTAAAAGGATAATGTGTGTGTGTGTGTGTGTGTGTTCTCAAGTTTGCGTATTTTCTGGTATCAGAGGGACATATCACTACTTTTATTGTTATTAATACAAAGGAATGTTATTACATGGAAGTAGTTCCAAGTCCCACTGATCAAAGTCTCGTAACAGACTTAGGGCCCCAATTAGTGCTGAGCAGAGCAGGAAATACCGTACTACCCAGAATGCTCTGCAGCGAGATTTTAATTGTAGCTCCACTGTAACAATGGTTTGGAAAAAAACAGTAATTACTCGATCTGAGTTATGAACTCCTTTACAGAGTTTGTAAACAGTCTGAAAATACATCGCATATCATGGAAGCGCTTTACGCAGTATTCAGAACTCCCATCAGATTATTTCTTATCGTGTCTACTAGAAATATTAGCTAAAGATGCTCAACTTTGGCCCCAATCTTACCATGTTTTACATTGAAAGCTGGGTCTATAAACTATGTGGCTTAGGACACATTACAGATACATGCACAATACAGCAATACGCAACGTGAATTCAACGTGACAAAGAACCTTTATGTTACCTATTTGATAAGAGAAAGATATTTCCCAACACAGTGCAGTACATGAAACATAATTCATGTTACTTTCTTCAACGAGTGAGCTGACAGCAGCCTTACTTTCTGCCCTCCAGCCTCAGCAATCTCTGCATTAGCTCCGTGCCCTTTACCTTAGTAAACAGCAGCCTTAGTACGACACAACACTGAGCCTCCTTTGGCAAACTACTGGCTATTGTGGAAGCAGGAGTTAATCCAATGGCAGAAAACAGAAACAGAGAGTGTAGAGGAGTAAGTAGGCGACGTGTTGTTCTCCAAAGAATTGTGCCTTTAGAGACATAGAGCAGCCCTGCTTGTGTGTGTGTGTGTGTGTGTGTGTGTGTGTGTGTGTGTGTGAGTGTGTGTCTCTGTGTGTGTCTCTGTGTCTGTGTGTGTGTGTCTCTGTCTGTGTGTATGTGTGTGTGTGTCTCTGTATCTGTGTGTGTGTGTGTGTGTGTGTGTGTGTGTCTGTCTGTGTGTATGTCTCTGTCTCTGTGTGTGTCTCTGTCTCTGTGTATGTGTCACTGTCTCTGTGTGTGTGTCTCTGTCTCTGTGTGTGTGTGTGTGTGTGTGTGTGTGTGTGCTTGTGTGCTTGCCAGGCTAACAGCCCTTCATCTTGTGGTGTCTCAACACAGGGAAGGACACTGGAGAGGTGCAGTAACTTTAAGTGTAAATGCACCGACCACAATACCCCCAGGCAGCCCCTTGGCCGGCTCAACATCCCACGCCGCTGAGCCGGGGCCAGGGTACGGATGAGTCAGAGGAGCCTCTGTTCACCGTGCTGCCTGGCCGTGCCGCCGAGACACCGAGACGGGCTTCCAGCTCACAGCAGCACATGAGCAAGGAGGAAAACATCTGGCCAATGATGGTCGTTACGACGTTGATGCACATCTTAAATCACCATCTCCCCTCCCCCCCGCAGCTCGAGAGAGAGAGGGAGCGAGGGGGGGGGAGGGAGTTGGGGGGGGGGGGGTTTCTGGAGGGGTCTCCCTCTCTCTGCCTCCCCCTCTCTCTCCCTCTCCCTCCCCCCTCTAGACCAAGCACAGTTCAGGCCCGGGTGGGAGTGTGTATATAGTATATATCAAATTCATTAACGTATCGAGTACCACAACCACAAATAAAAAAAGGGCTGACTGATATTATTACATGGTTGATATTGTATTACTACTATGCTACGCAGGTGATACAAGCTAGATTCAGGGTTAATTTAATGCATCACTGCTGTAGAATATGCGAGAGTAGGGCTACTGAAGATATTAGGAACGAGAATATGAATGTATGAAGGCCCCCTAGGCCTGGGGTGGACTAGGCCTGTCACGGTCAAGGTTGAGAGCAGGGATAGACCTAACATAGACCTCCACACCGTCTGGTGGTGATGAGGTCATCTGTGGCATCAGTTCACACCTTCACACCTTCCTGGTGTTTACACAGCAGCCTATTTCAACTACAGAGAATCACGCCTCAGTTATTTTTCATAATTAGTGGAAGTCTCCTGTGTCTGTGTGTGTGTGTGTGTGTGTGTGTGTGTGTGTGTGTGTGTGTGCGTGCGTGCGTGTGAGAGTGTGCGTGTGTGTGTGTGTGTGTGTATGTGTGTGTGTGTTTCTTGTTGCAACAGACAGTCCCTCTTGGGGAAAACCTAAATAAAGTGCTTCGGAATTCATAGCTTTCAGTCACGTGGTTTCTTCCCTAGCAACCACCAACCTGACGGGCAAAAAGTATCATAGCAACATCGCTCAACATGGCTGCCTACTATTTAGACCACCTCACTCATGAAGAACTATCAAGATACACGACGGTGATAGGAGTGGAGGATTGACACCATTCAAATAGTGTTGGATTCCCTGTCTTCTACTCCATCCGGACACGTTGGAATTATTTTCGTAACCCCCGGAGAATCAAAGTTATTGACCTGCAAAGGGTGCCTCCTTGACCGGCTTTTCCCGTGAATAACACCGGTTATGGAGGTGGTACAAACATAAGACTATTATTGCTAAATTCACCATCAGTATACGGTCATTTTGAGCCCTTAACCACCGCGCTGACATCCCGAGAAGATATAGTTTAAATATGAAACTCGATCAACCGGGCGTTCACCGGCTGCTGGACGAAACTCCCAACTCCCGCTGTCAGCGAGGCGAGGGAATATTTATATCCGGGAATTCGCTCCTTGCTGTGTCCACGGTGATAGGAGTGAAGGATCGACTCCATTCAAATAGTGTTGGATTCCCTGTCTTCTACTCTATCCGGACACGTTGGAATTATGTTCCTAACCCACGGGAAATCAAAGTTATTAACCCGCAAAAAGTGGGTTTTGCCCGTGGGTTTTGCCCGCAAAAAGTGCCTTTTGCCCGTCAGGTGGGCGTTTCCACTATGCTGTGACGTCACATGAAAGCTATGAATAGACCTACTTCTCATCTGTGTGCGTGTGTCTGTGTGTCTGTGTGTGTGTGTGTGTGTGTGTGTGTGTGTGTGTGTGTGTGTGTGTGTGTGTGTGTGTGTGTGTGTATGTGTGAGTGTGTGTGTGTGTGTGTGTGTGTGTGTGTGTGTGTGTATGTGTATGTGTGAGTGTGAGTGTGAGTGTGAGTGTGTGTGTGTGTGTGTGTGTGTGTGTGTGTGTGTGTTTCTTGTTGCAACAGACAGTCCCTCTTGGGGAAAACCAAAATAAAGTGCTTCGGAATAGACCTACTTCTTTAGATCGAGGTGACACCATTGCGCATCAATAATGCATTCTCTAGAGAGCCTATATGAGAAAAGCATATCTAGAAAGCATCTACAAAATTACAAAATTGCTTTGAAAACAACGATCACGTCAAACGAATATTATTATTTTTTAAATGCAATAATAACGCATTTTTAAAAATGCAATACCAAGAAAACGCAATAAAAACAAAGGGCACCTTACCTGTCCCAAACGACTTGGCCACCAGCCACGTGAGGCTACAGCAGACCTTCGCTCGGGAGAAATCATAATGATCGAAAGACTTAATCGCTGGAACAATAAAGGTCTTTTTAATTCCCTTGGCGTCCGACACTTCGCCCATGATAATATCCCCCCGGTCTGAACCCCTATGGTCACTGTGAAGCCCTAGGAGTGGATGACATCCCACCGATGGAATTTATTGCACCGAAATCGGACTTATTTCGCAGCCTTCAAGTCCCAATATTGACCAGATGCCATCAACACTGAGGTCGGCTGCAAGCCATGGGGAACGTATTGTCCCGTATTGTCCTGTATTGTCCTGCAACTCTTCTGACGGGGTGAGTAGGAATCCTTATTTCTCACCCATTCAATAGAAATGGGGTCCCGTTGGATATAATATATAACTGTCAACCTATTGCAGAATTATTTCAGAGGGCAGATCGCATCTTGTCTCCAGTTACAGAGGACAGAGACGTCCCAGATCCATCCCAGTCTGTTGTTCTGATCGCAGTTGGTTCATGTTCATGTCCAGTCGCTCTCTGTTCAATCTCTGCTGCTCCTCTGGTTGCGGTTTTCCTGCCGCACTGTGCCTGTGAAAGACCCGGGCCACTGCGCCTGCGCGTACCACCCAGGGTTGCCAGGTGGGATTGACAGTTTCCAGCCTAACCATAGTCTAATAACACACTTTTATAGATATATTGGTATTCATTGTCTTATTGTGTTGTTAAATGTTTATCTATGTATTTTATATATATAAATACAGTACAGGCCAAAATGTGGACACACCTTCTCATTCAATGTGTTTCCTTTATTTTCATGACTATTTACTTTGTAGATTCTCACTGAAGGCATCAAAACTATGAATGAACACATGTGGAATTATGTATTTAACAATAAAGTCTGAAATAACTCTTAATATGTCTTATATTTTAGATTCCTCAAAGTAGCCACCCTTTGCTTTTTTGTTGTTAATAAAATATAGATTTTGTTGTTGTTAATAAAATATATAATAATAATATTAAATATATATAATAACATATTATTATTAACACATATTATATTAAATATTATTATTATATATTGTATATATATACTGTATATGTATCTATGCTTGCCTTTTTTTATATTTTCTCTCACTATCCTTCTTTTTCTGTATTTTTGTTAATGCTGTATGTAAAGCACTTTGAATTGCCCCTGTTGTATGGAATGTGCTACACAAATAAACGTTGCCTTGCCTTGCCTAAAAACCGCTAAATGCAACAAAAACCACCAGCCCAAAACTTATATTATCAGAAAACCGCTAATAGTGCAGCAGATTAAATCAATATTTCATAAGAATCGTTCACTTGGTGATACAAGCACCAAATTTGGCACAAATGATGTCCAGGATGTACTTTCTAAGAAAAGTACGGTTTCCAGCTGAAAATCCAAGATGGCTGCCACTTTTCAAGATGGCCGCCTCATCAGATGCAAAATAACGTTTTTTGGAGTAGAACTTGAATGAACAGAAATGGGTTAATGGTCCAAACATCAAAATGAATTTATCCTTACTGGAACTCAATTGTGTCAATTAAATTCCAATATGGCCCACCAGTTTTCAAGATGGTGGCTATTACGTAACTCAAAATAAGCGTTTTTGGAAGCTGTCTGATCACAGATATTGCATTAAATTGAAGGGCAGCATTCATCACCATTAATTGAGATGATGTGGTCAACCATCTGTCGACATCACTGCTGTGAAACTCACCATGGGGTTCAGTCCACCATGCAGAGAAGAAGCGAGGTCTTGAATTTGAAGTGGGCATTACCTCACTCTTGCCCCTTCTTCGTGATGAGGCACATTCTGTTGCCACGGTGAGGCATTCCATGAACAAAGTCAGGGATGCTATTGCACACCTCAACCCAAACCAGGTTCCCGTGATAACTGCAGACCAGCCTATTTATGCTCTTGCCAAACAAGTCCAGTGGCACTGGCCTGACCTGTAGCCTATGGCGAGGACAAATTTGTTGTAATGTTTGGTGGACTCCACATAGAGATGGCTGCATTCAGATCACTGGGGACCCTGCTTCAGAGTAGTGGGTGGACAGGTGCTCTTGTGGAGGCTGGGGTAGCTTCTTCTGGAAAAGCTGACTCCTTTCTTTCTGCCTCAAGTGTCACAAGAACACGCCTAATGCACGAAGTTACAGCATGTTGTCTCTACATGCTCCGAAAGGAAGCATATGAGTACCATTGTGCAGAGGAGAATGAAGGAGCCCTGAATTTCAGTGACTGGTGTGATAAACGCAGGGAGGAGAGCCCCCAGTTTCAATTCTGGGAGCTTGTGTTGTCAATGGAATTGGTGGTTTTCTCTTTGGTCAGATCTTTCAGAGAAGCTAACTTCAACTTGTATTGTCAAGCACTGTCTGCTCTAATTCCATTCTTCTTTGCAAACAACAATGTGAACTATGCTCGATGGCTCCCCATCCACCTCAGAGACATGGCGTCTTTGGAGCAAACTCATCCTCAGGTTTTCCATGAATTTCAGCTTGGAACGTTTGTGGTCCACAAGACTCACAGGGAGTTCTCAGGCTTACCCATTGACCAAGCTCACGAGCAGGCCAATGCAGTTGTTAAAGGTGATGGTGGTGCCATTGGCCTTACAGAGGATCCATCTGCACTGAGGCGGTGGATGGTGTCTGGACCAGAAGTTAGCCAGTTAGTCAACCAGTATGAGTTGGCATCTTAAGTCAAAGAAGCAAACAAAGATGTCAGGCATCATGAGCAGACCAGTCAGTCTCAGAAGTCCTTCACTGACAAGGTCCAAAAGTTGTTTGATGTGATGAAGGATCTGGGCAATCCTTTCCAGGAAGAGTCCAAAGATCTGCTCACATTGGACACAAAAACCATCGCACATCCCAGTGCTGCTGAGCTTGTAAGAACTCACTTTGAGAAAGGTCAAGCTGCCTTCAGAGACTTTTTCAATGGTCTGGGGGATGAGGGTTCCTTCTATAAGCCCATTAAAAAGAACAAAGCTGACTTATTTCGCCAAGTGGCAGCTGCAGCTTCCAGTGACATGAAGAAGCAGGTACTCAAAGATGACTGTCGTCTGTTCTCGCAGCTTTTTATATCGTGCCAATTACGAGAGTGTGACCTGCTTGAGTTCTTTAAGCATGAGAATCAACCTTTCCCTGCTGCACTGAGTGACACTCCACTCTGGCCAGAAGTCTCAGCTTTCAAAAATTCTGGAAGCTACCATTTCTCCTCCTGACAAACAACCAGAATGTGATGCCATTATCATTGATGGTTCTTCTCTTGTGCATTCATTGTCTCCTACGACATCAAAGACCTTTGAGGAATATGCTGTCCAGGATGTAGTTCCAAAAATCCAGACCCACTCATCAAAGTATGAGCGAACAGATATCATTTTTGATGTCTACTGGACTTCAAGCCTGAATACTGAAACTAGGTCAAACAGAGGTATGGGAGGTCGACGAAGAGTGACAGACAAAAACAAACTGCCACCCAACTGGAAAAGCTTCCTGCGAGACAGCAACAACAAGACTGAGCTCTTCATGTTCCTAGCCGACAAGATAGTGACCCTGTGTCCCAACAATGTCATAGTTGTGACCAAAGGGGAGCAGGCTCTATCAAACAAGCCCATCAGTCTTGAAGGCTTTAGTCCATGTAACCATGAGGAAGCTGACTCCAGAATCTTCATACATACTCTTCATGCAGCCAAGCAACAGATGAAGTCTGTGTTGATCAAGGCATGCGACACAGATATTCTTGTTGTTGCAGTCAATGTTTTTGCGACTCTTCAGGATGCAGGCTTAGTAAGGCTTTGGGTAGAATTTGGCCAAGGTCAGTCCATTAAGTGGTTGCCTATCCATGACATGGTGCTTTCTCTTGGCCCAGAGAAATCCAGTGGCATGCTGTTCTTTCACGCCTTCACTGGCTGTGATGTTGTGTCAGCTTTTCGTGGCAAAGGCAAAAAAACGGCATGGCAAGCATGGGAGGTTTGCCCTGAAGTGAGCCCTGTCTTCAAAAAGCTCAGTCAGTACCCACCTATCATAGAAGATGCAGACCTCAACATCCTTGAGAAGTTTGTCATCACCATGTATGACAAGCAGAGCACTACAGGCAAGGTTGATGAGGCAAGACTAGAATTATTTGCGCGGAAGCAAAGGTCTTATGATGCCATTCCACCGACAAGCGCATCCCTCGTTCAGCATGTGAAACGGTCTGCCTTCCAAGCTGCCTGCATATGGGGCCAGGCAACAGTGTGCAAAATGCAAATTGAAAGCCCTGCCAACTGGGGCTGGAAAAAAGATGGTGAGGTCTGGCAAGTGGTCTGGACAACCCTTCCACCGATTGTTCAGACGTGTGAGCAGTTGACGAAATGCGGCTGCAAGACTGAATGCAGAGGACGATGCAAATGTTATTGATTCGGCCTGAAGTGTACCCAGTTGTGTGCCTGTGAATGTGAGGACTAAAAGAAGAAACAGCCATGATTGTCAGCCATGTTTTGCTCAGAATTGTACAATGCAGCCTATGCTTGGACATGTTTTCTGTGTTTCCGCTAACTACAGTATAAATTTTAAAAAAAAAGAAAAGAAAAAAAAAGAAAGAAAATAATACAAAATACAAAAAAAAAAAAACATTGGGGGAGACAAAGACAGCCTCTACGTGGCCTTCCCTACAAGTAGCTTACAGGTCCAATAGCCAAAAGTGAAACTAATGTCTTTAATGCATCTTTTAGGAAATTGCTCAATCATTCTGGTTATTTTGTGTCCTTTTTGAAATGATAAAATAAAATAAAATTGTAGCACTGCTTAAATGCAATATGCGTATTTTGCGTATCGGAAACAACACCAAGAGAGTGTTTTTAGTTTAATTCCCATTTTATCACCATAATATTCAATCATTTTGATATTCTAAATGCAGAATTGGATTTCTCACACTCAAAAACATATTGTAACGATCCTGTATGAGGCCCCGTTAACAGCTCCTCCAAGGGAGTTAACTCTCTTGGTCTAATGGTTAGCGCGGCCGTCGGTTATGTGGGAGGTCGGGGTTCGACTCCCGCATGGGGCGAGTTACACTAGAAGATTCCCGTTCGCTACACTGGTGTCAGAAGTGGGATGGAAGGAAGGCCATCGGAGAGGCGTGTCCACGTGAGGGACTTGACATAGTGAAGCGTGAGGGCACGCTCTCCCGAACGGTGAGGATAGTGTAACGATCCTGTATGAGGCCCCGTTAACAGCTCCTCCAAGGGAGTTAACTCTCTTGGTCTAATGGTTAGCGCGGCCGTCGGTTATGTGGGAGGTCGGGGTTCGACTCCCGCATGGGGCGAGTTACACTAGAAGATTCCCGTTCGCTACAATATATTTCAATGTATAGGCCATCAAAATAGGATTATTCAGTCAAAAACGCTGTTTGAATCCATTTTGAATGGCGGCCATCTTGAAACATGGTGGCCATTTTGTTTTTTCAAGTGGAAACCGTACTTTTCTGAGAGAGTAGGTCCCAAAGCACTTGTGTGCCAAATGTGGTGCTTGTATCACCAAGCGAACGATTATTTCATTAATCTGCTGCACTATAATGACTATTGGACAGGTGCCCATCTCCTAAACTGTATGTCTGTTGGCAATGATGTTTGTCAAATAAAAATAAAAACCTGCACATTGTATGTAGCTACTAGGGTGTGTGTTTTAAATGTGTAACTTTCAGGCTTCACTGACATTTTGATACCGCCTAAATGCTATTTATTCAGCCCAACTAAACCGTCCAAATGCTTTTTTTCCGGCCCAGTGTGATCAAAAGTAGCCCATTCGGCAGGAACCCGCCTCATCTGGCAACCCTGGTACCACCCAGCCACTAACTGCACAACAGAAGAGGACAGTATGAATGAATGAATGAATGAATGAATGAATGAATGAATGAATGAATGAATGGTCTTTATTGTCATTGATAGTACAGGTACCATACAACGAAATTTGGGAGGGGGGGCTCCCCTGGTGCTTGGAAAAAAAAGAATTACTAAAAACAAGAGGGGAAAAGAGCTGGTTTACATAAATAAAGGCTATGTACACTATCCACTATACTATACTACTATACTATACAAATAAAACACTGTGCTGTACTCTATGCTATGCTATAAATATCCTAACATTTCCTATCTCTGAACCTTATGTACCCTAGGGTTGTCATATTGCACATAG
Organism: Nansenia antarctica; assembly: GCF_963989245.1. NCBI lineage: Eukaryota > Metazoa > Chordata > Actinopteri > Argentiniformes > Microstomatidae > Nansenia > Nansenia antarctica. The sequence continues at coordinate 108,444,655 of NC_137674.1, forward strand.
TATTATTGCACATTCATTAAAAGTGTCGCAGTTTGCAGGTTTGAAATGTTCACAGTTGTATTTCAATATTGCACTAATGATTACAATCTAGTAGCTGCCATCAAATTGTCTAGATTGTCCAGGGCCCAGAACCTAGGTCTTTGCTGTGTTCAGGGCCTGAATGGCCCTGGGGTAGAAGCTGAGCTTCAGTCTATTTGTCCGTGCGGACATGGTCCTGAACCGCCTGCCTGAGGGCAGCCGAGCAAAGTGTTCGTACCCAGGGTGGGATGGGTCTCTGGAGATCTTGGAGGCCTTCCTGAGGCAGCATGTGTTGTACATCAGTATCAGCCTTCACTACTCTGTCTGGACAAACACAACTGCACGTACAGGTGTCTGTACATATGAATGGACGTTTACATGTGAATGGACACATGCCTACAAGTGATAATTACCCTACCCTTATAATACAAGTGATCATTGGGCATGAAAGTCTCAGAATTAGGGGTCTATTTATCTTCTCTATATATGGATCTATTCTTGCCATTTTTATTTTTATTTTCTATTTTTTTTCTTACTATGCTTCTTTTTCTGTATTTTTTTAATGCTATATGTAAAGCACTTTGAATTGCCCGTGTTGTATGAAATGTGCTATACAAATAAACTTTGCCTTGCCTTGACAATACCTGCTTGGGCTTGACCAGTTATGATCTAGGTCTGCCTGATTGGAAACATACATGTGAATGAGAAACTAAACTACTATTTAAAAACAAAAAAAACAAAAGAAAGAAAGAAGATAAAAACCCTATAAAGCCCACCACTTGTTTACTCACCACACCCCCGAGCACCATCTAAACTACATTACCCAGCATTCAACTCATCGCAGACGTCATTTACATGCGTCGGTGTCGCTGAGCGCTTTACAGATGAGGACATGCGAGTTTATTTCAAAACATTTGTATGTTTATGTTTATCTGGTTGTCTTTATTTTAATTATCTTAAGCAATTAATATCATCTTTTGGCAGCGGTCTTGTGTTTTAATCGCCTACTGGCTCGCTTATCGATTAGTTGTATCGATATGTATAGTATTGTACATTTCGTGATCTTAGAATGATAAGGTTCTATCTCCGTTTAGGGTGGTTCAGAGATATTGAGCGTCAAAGTTTTTACATTTCATTATGTTCTATGAGACGGAACCTTTGTATTTTATGAATTACTAACTCAAAAATGTCTACATTTAAAAAAAATAACACCACACAGGCATTAATAAACACCCAATGGATTATGTAAAAAACTCAATTTTGACCAAAATGGAGATAGAACCTTATAATTCTAACGTCACGGTATGGTATGTACATTTTGTCAAACGTTGTGCTATCGCCAGCTATCTAACATTGATATCCACCTCTATGTGCACAGGTTGACTTGACATCTGTGACCGTCTGATCACACACACACACACACACACATCCATGCACGCCGTAGAACGATCATTCTGGAAGGAGAGAACATGTTTATGCCAAGATCTCTGAAAGTGAAGAGACCCGCAGACGCCCAGGGTCAAGTTTCACAGAAGAAGAAGACATGCACGGTGGTGGTGAGCCGAGAAGAAGAGGAGGAGGAGGACAAGAGGAGTGACCCTGCAGAGACCCCCAGCCTCCAGACCCCCAGCCTCCAGACCCCCAGCCTCCAGACCCCCAGCCTCCAGCCCGCCAGCCTCCAGCCCACCAGCCTCCAGCCCGCCAGCCTCCACACCCCCAGCCTCCAGCCCGCCAGCCTCCAGACCCCCAGCCTCCAGACCCCCAGCCTCCAGACCCCCAGCCTCCAGACCACCAGCCTCCAGCCCACCAGCCTCCAGAGCCCCACTCCAACTCCCCCGGAGCGTCGGGAGTCAAACTCGGACACCGAGACCCAGAGAAAGGCGAACCCCAAACAGACAGACCCTCCCTCCCCGAAGGCCAGCTCTCCTCCATCATCAGAGGATGATGAGAACGACTCTTCTTCACCCGAGGACAGCGAGGAGGAGGAGGAGGAGGAGGAGGAGGAGGAACCTGTCAAGTCCTTCAGAAAGAGCCAGAGATGGCCCGAACCGGGGGAGCCCGTCTGCGTGATGTGCGGCCGCTTCGGCGAGTACATCTGCGACAGCACGGACAACGACGTGTGCAGCCTGGAGTGTAAGGCCAGTCACCTGGCCAAGATGGGGAAGAAGCCCAACGGAAAGGAGGAGGAGGAGGACGTCTTTGAGAGGAGAGGACAGGCCGGGGAGGAGAGGAGGACCCCGCTGTCAGGACAGCCAGCGGGTGGTGATGTCATGGGGACTGTCACGGGGGAGCTAGACACGGGCTATTCCTACAAGGAGGACGCCTTCATCTCAGGTCTGACGGAGGAACAGGTGCGGAGGGTGAAGCAGGAGCTGGGTATCGTCACCCAGGGCAGCGAGGTGGGCAGGCCCATCATCGAGTTCGAGCACTGTAACCTCCCCGAGACCCTGGGGGCCAACCTGAAGAAGGCCGGGTACGAGGCGCCCACGCCGGTCCAGATGCAGATGGTTCCGGTGGGCCTGGCGGGCAGGGACGTGATCGCCAGCGCCGACACTGGATCTGGGAAAACCGTGGCCTTCCTTCTACCGGTGGTGATCCGGGCCTTGGAGGTACACAGTGATTTATTACAGTGTTGTTATTATTATCATCAGAAGAATCAGAATCAAGTGTGTTGTTGTTACATTAATCAGGGTTCCCACGGATCCTTGAAACCCTTGAAAGTTTGTGAATTTGAGAAAAAGAAATCAAGGTCTTAAACGTTTTTGAAAATTCAATAGTCATTGAAAGTGCTTGAATTCCCCTCTCTCTCAAAAATGTTTTACTTAGCTCGTCAACTAGTTATGTCTCAAACTATGCCATGTTGGGTCCTTGAATTTGAGGGAATTGAGTCTTGAAAGGTGCTTGAAAGTCCTTGAAAGGTGCTTGAATTTGATTTTTCAGAAGGTGTGGGAACGCTGCATTATACATTACAGGCACGTGCCGTGAGCTTTTAGATTGGGTAAGCATAAGATATAGAAATACACATAATTACACATACACGCTATCAGTGAACGCAGTTTCAAGGAAATGCAATTTTGATGCCCTAGAACCCGCTAATAAACGGTAGTGTCACTTTGTGATCAGATTACCAAAAACAAAATAAACAGTTGCCAGTTTCGACTATATCAGGGGTGCTCATTGTTCAATCTTTTTTGAACTAAGTAGCCAGCCTGCTGAAATCTACAAGTCCAGTTTCAACATCACAAACGCACACACGCACAACACAGACACACACCGTTTCCATCCTCCATAGTAAACTCACAACACACTTTCTTTTCACACTTTGTCACACAGGCACTTAGCTCTCTGCATTTAGCCAGTAGTTGTGTTTTTCCAGTCCAGTCTACGAAATCCCTTTAGGTCGCTGACAGTAATGTCCATATTCACAAAATCAAGCAAGTTATCCTTATTGATTATTATTATTTAGATCGTTTGAGCTAGCTGGCATAAGCTATTCTGCCGGGCGAGAGGTGAAATGTTAAGTGAACTTGAAAATGATAGCCAATCGGTAGCTCTTATATCGGAATGAACGAACTACTGATTGGCTGAAAGCATGCTTACCCTGGCCACATTAAACAGCGGGCTGAGGCATCGGAAAAAAATAAAAAAGACATTTTCACGCATTCGAATGTACGCGAGGGAAAGCAGAGAGAGGAGTGCTTACTCCTACAGGTGGCGCTAAAAATGAAAATGAATGACTCCTGCTGCCCTGGGACCTAAAATACGACTCTTTTAATGAAAACAAACAAACGGTTACATGCACTTTTATTTTAATATTTTCACGGTCCTTTTTTTTTCTTTCGTTGGGTAAGCACTGCTTACTCTGCTTATATGGACGGCACGTCCTTGATACATTAATATAAGAGAGTAAACTTCTTAGGCTTCAGTTCCTCGACATTGCAGGAACAAGAGAGAAAAAAAGGCAATAGTTATTTTTAAAAGACATACAAGACAAGAGACAATTGAGCAATATAATAATAGAAATAGCATGAGAATTGCACTGAGGTAGCAGGAGGTGGTAGAGGTAGTATTAGAATAAAGTGTGTGTGCGTGGGATGTGCTTAAGGGTAGGTAGGCTGTGTGTGTGTGTGGAGTGTGTGTGTGTGTGTGTGTGTGTGTGTGTGTGTGGAGTGTGTGTGGTGTGTGCTTGAGGGCAAACAGTCACTAGTCCTTCCTTTAATTATTCCCCTGGAATAAAGACATTAAACACAGACAGTATAAATGTTTAAAAGAGGGAAAAATAGGAATAAAACAATGACTACTACTGTACTGGGAGAAAGAAAGAAAATAAGAAAAACCCCACCTAGATTTGCTCCATTGCACCCTTACAGTTGGCACTTCAACACTGCTTCTAGAGAAAGTAACTTAGATGGTAGACGGACTGCACTTATATAGCGCCTTATTCCAAAGAGCTTTACAACGGCCTCTCATTCACCCATTCACACACCAACGGCGGCAAGCTACCATGCATGTCACCGGCCCTCTCATTGGGAGCAATTTGAGTGTCTTGCCCAAGGGCACCTCGACCAGCCAAGGCGCCGATCATTAGACGCTGGCTCTACCTCCTGAGCCACAGCCGCCCCTAGAGAGCTTCTAGAGGAAGTAAACTTAGACATTTGGAGTGGCACAGTTGTTAACCCAATTTTACTCTCTCTCTCTCTCTCCCTCTCTCTCTCTCTCCCTCTCTCTCTCCTTCTCTCTCTCCTTCTCTCTCTCTCTCTCTCTCTCTCTCTCTCTCTCTCTCTCTCCTTTCCCCTTGAACGAGGAGTAATTCATAAGGAACTACCTATTTCTGTCTGTGGCTGAGCTGCAGTCTCAAATTATACACCGCTACCCATGAGAAAGGGAATCTAGGGCTATTTAAAAACATGACAATATTATGTGGATTCCAAGTGTACAACAGTCATTATTTGACTTCATTCTATTATTGTTGAATTTGTATCCCGCTGCAATGCCAGTGTCGAAGAACCTGAACCTAAGAATGTTACTCTGTGTACCCGTACATTGGATGTAATAAAAGCAGTTCTGTTCCTGAATCTGATTCTGTTGTGGTCCAATCAGAGACCAGCGGAGGGAGGGGGGGGTCCGGTCGGTCTCATCCTGACCCCCACCAGGGAGCTGGCCATCCAGATCGAGCGGCAGGCCAAGGAGCTGGTGATGGGCCTGCCCAACATGAGGACCGCCCTGCTGGTGGGGGGCATGCCCCTGCCCCCCCAGCTCCACCGCCTCAAACGCAACATCAAGGTACCACGTCAACGCAACGTTACAGCAACATTTCCGGTACAGTTCATATGTAACAGCGGGTGGTGAACGTGTTCTATATACTTATATATAATATTACAATTGAATCTACGTCTGTAGATCATAATAGCCACCCCAGGGAGACTGTTGGAGATCCTGAAGCAGAAGGCGGTGCAGCTGGATGGAGTGAGGGTGGTGGTGGTGGATGAGGTATTTAGTTATTCATGATAACTCTTCTATGTGGTATCTATAATGGATGTGTTTGGTGTGATAATGGATGTGTGTGGGTTGATAATGGACGTGTCTGGGTTGCAGGCTGACACCATGCTGAAGATGGGCTTCCAGCAGCAGGTTCTGGAGGTTCTGGACCAGGTCCCGGAGGAGGAGCGGCAGACCCTCCTGACCTCCGCCACCATCCCCGAGGGCACGGAGCAGCTGGCCGCCCGGCTGACCCACGGCCCGGTCCGCATCACCATCGGGGAGAAGAACCAGCCCTGCGCCAACGTCCGGCAGATCCTCCTCTGGGTGGAGGAACCCTCCAAGAAGAAGAAGCTGTTTGAGATCTTAAACGTACGTAGAGAAACAAGAAGAAGATCTTAAATGTACCGTATTTTCCGGACTATAAGTCGCGGTTTTTTTCATACTTTGGCTGGTCCTGCGACTTATAGTCAGGTGCGACTTATATATCAATAATTCATAATCTCTGACTGACATGAACTGACATACGGTAATCTCTGACTGACATTAACCAAGGAGTAAATCCGCTAGCGCCTCATACACGATAGAATAGCCATTATACTTGACAATGTGGACATTAAACACGACAATGTGGACATTAAACATGATGTTATGGACCTTATACACAATGTTATGGACGTTAGAAACGATATTAAAGTCATTTATTCCTTCCAGAGGCTGTTTAACGTTGCAATGTTGTACCCGCGAGTAGCATTTTGCTACTTCCGGTAGCGCTTCATACGCGATAGAATAGCCATTATACTCGACAATGTGGACATTAAACACGACAATGTGGACATTAAACATGATGTTATGAACCTTATACACAATGTTATGGACGTTAGAAACGATATTAAAGTCATTTATTCCTTCCAGAGGCTGTTTAACGTTGCAATGTTGTACCCGCGAGTAGCATTTTGCTACTTCCGGTAGCGCTTCATACGCGATAGAATAGCCATTATACTCGACAATGTGGACATTAAACACGACAATGTGGACATTAAACATGATGTTATGGACCTTATACACAATGTTATGGATGTTAGAAACGATATTAAAGTCATTTATTCCTTCCAGAGGCTGTTTAACGTTGCAATGTTGTACCCGCGAGTAGCATTTTGCTACTTCCGGTAGCGCTTCATACGCGATAGAATAGCCATTTCCCCGCTGATTCCGCCAAGCCCGTTCCCTTGAACCATGCGACTTATAGTCCAGTGCGACTTATATGTGGTTTTTTCCTCTTCATGGCCCATTTTTGGCCTGCTGCGACTTATACTCGGGTGCGACTTATAGTCCGGAAAATACGGTACGTAGAGAAACAAGAAGAAGACCTTAAATATAGGTAGAGAAACAAGAAGGAGCTATTTGAGATCTTAAACGTATGTAGAGACAGAAGGAAGAAGCTGTTTGAGATCTTAAACGTATGTAGAGACAGAAGGAAGAAGCTGTTTGAGATCTTAAACGTATGTAGAGACAGAAGAATAAGCTCTGAGATCTTAAACATATGTAGAGTGCAAAACACCCAGCATCCGCACACTCTGTTTAAAGAATGCTGTTTATTGCGAGCTTTCGGTCATCGACCTTCTTCAGGCATAAAGCAGTGACAAGTGAATACAGTGGTGTAAAGGGTTCAAACATCATCACTTAATTAGCCAATGCACAACACCTGTGTCAAATATTTCACCTAGTGGCTAGACATCATGGGAATTGTACTCCTAGATTTAGTGTGACTACAAAAAACACATACACACAAACACATTCATGAGACAGGAAACACCAAAATACATCAACAAATGTATGCAGTTTGGGTCGTTACTCGATATCAGGGGCTCAATAACAAGGGCGTCTAATGATCGCATGGTCGGCATCTCGGCGGTTCGAACATTCGGTTGTAACTCTGTGTCATGACAAAGGTTGAACCTCCTTCTTCTTAAACTTCCTGCGTAATGTCACATGACCACTTCCTGGTTGGCGTTATATGAAGTTAAGTGGGAGTTCCTGCTGCGCCCCAGGACCGGTCTCTCCCACTGAGCGATGTTTAGACTGCTGCTGTTGCTCTTCCTCCAGAGGAAGTGGGTGGGCCCACAGCCATCGCCCTGCTCCAGGAAACCCAGCCTCGGCCCGTACCATCTAGTCAGAGAGCAGCGGGCCGAACCATCTTTCTAGTGAGATATTAACTAGCTATCCTAACTGAACCTTAACTACCTTCTAGGGGAATATTAACTAGCTCTCCTAACTGAACCAGCTATATAAGTGCAGTCCGTCTTCCGTTATCTGCATAGGATATATTTACAACAATAAAAGGGGGGCAGCACGTCAGAAAACACTGTAAGGAAAACTCTTCATAAGAAAGTTTGAAGAAATCCATATTGTAATCGATGTGTTGTGTTGTGTCCCCTGCAGGACGCTAAGCTCTACCACCCCCCGGTGGTGGTGTTTGTGGACTGCAAGCTGGGGGCGGACCTGCTGTGTGAGGCGGTGAGGAAGGTGATGGACCTCAGCGTGGTGGCCATGCACTCAGACAAGACCCAGTGGGAACGCAACCGCATCCTTAAGGTGAGGCCGGGGGGCCAGGGGGCCCTGGGGGGGCGCTAGGGAGACATCACTGTACGCAGCACCATGAGAGTCTCGTAGGAAGAGAGCTGTGCACGGTAGAGGGGGGGGGGGGGCGATAGCCGAGAGGTTAGAGAGGCTGGCTTAGCAACCGGAAGGTCGTTGGTTCTATCCCCGCCTCAGGAGGGAGCTGCATGTGCCCTTGAGCGAGGCACTTAACCCCTAATTGCTCCAGGGGCGCCGACTATGGCTGACACTGTGCCTAGAGCAAAACATTTCACATTCCAAACTGTTTTGTTTGGTGTTCAGGGTCTTCTGGAAGGAGACTTTGCGGTGGTGGTCAGCACGGGGGTCCTGGGCCGGGGCCTGGACCTGGCCAACGTCAGGCTGGTAGTGAACTTTGACATGGCCGCCAACATGGACGAGTATGTCCACCAGGTGGGTCACATGACTTCGACATCTTAGACATTTAGCATCTGTCTATCTACTTGTCTACCTGTCTACCTGTCTACCTACCTGTCTACCTACCTACCAACCTACCTACCAACCTACCTGTCTACCTACCGTACTTACCTGTCTACCTACCTGTCTGTCTGTCTGTCTCTCTCTATCTATCTATCTCTCTATCTATCTATCTATCTATCTATCTATCTATCTATCTACCTACCTATCTACAGTATATATCTATCTACCCATCTACCTCTCTCTCTCTATCTATATCTCTGTCTGTCTCCGGATGACTGCTAGTCCTCACCAGGGCGGTCTGGTCTGGCCCCTCCTCTTCCTCTTCCTGTTCCCTCCCTCCAGGTGGGCCGGGCGGGCAGGCTGGGCCACCGCGGCACGGCCATCACCTTCCTCAACAACAACAACAAGCGTCTGTTCCTGGAGGTGGTGAACCGCGTCAAGGCCACGGGCTCCCAGCTGCCCCCCCAGCTCCTCAACCACCCCCACCTCCACGAGCTGCAGCGGCGGGACAAGCAGAGACGCAAGCGGGCGGGGGAGGAGGACACCCTGGTCACCAAGAGCAACCTCATCGACATCATCAGAAAACACCACCGGAGCTCCAAGAAATAAGGGTTAGGGTTAGGCTGTGGCGCAGGAGGTAGAGCTGGCGTCTAACGATCGCAAGGTCGGCAGATCCGCGGTTCGAACGCCCGGTTGGTCCACGTGTCGAGGTGTCCTCGGGCAAGACACTGACTGAACCCCAAATTGCTCCCAGTGAGCGGGCCGGTGTGTGTGTGTGAATGGGTGAACGAGAGGCCGTTGTAAAGCGCTTTGGAATAAGCCGCTATGTAAGTCAGTCCGTTTGCCATTTCAATAAGAGACTATTTTGTTGGATGCACTAGTAATGTGTTTATTTTTGTATATATATGTGGGTTAGGGTTAACCCTATTTATGAACATTTTCCACTTAGGAACAAGAAAATCATACAACCAAACAAAACAAATATGAATGAGGTCATGGGATGATGAAATTAAATCAAAATAGATTTGGTTAATTTAACTAACATAAATCGTTACATATGGTACATACAATGGTTATGACAAATCAGTCACGTTGAGTAAATAATGACACCGTTTTTTCCATCGTGGTTTTTCTCCCAGTTGTTTTTGGAGCCTTAGGGAGTGAGTCATCTGTTCTAGAACATGGCATCTGTTCTTGAACATGGCATTGATTAACATTATTGACAAAGAGGCCAGCAGGAGGGCAGAGTTTCTGGGGGGTATTCCATCAACGTCTCTAAAGGAAAACCCAGGCTTATTTTTGATAACTCTGGCGAGACTTATCAGAATAAGCCTGGATTTTCCTTCAGCATCGTTGATGGAATACCCCCCTGGAGCCAGTGTTTTGTAATGGCCTTTTTACTTGCAGCTAACCTCTTCAGGAGGTACTAGGTATCCTCTTTACTCTCCCCGTCAGGGATACGACCAAGATATAAGCAGGGTTCCCGCGCTGGTCTTAAAAAGCCTAAAAGTTTAAAATCCAGCAGTCCGACCCACAAGGCCCAAAAAGGTCTTACATTTCAGTTATTTGGTCTAAAAATTAGGTGCTAGGTATTCAAAATGAGATTAGTTTATCCTGCAAGGAAATCAGTTCGACCACATCTATTTATGTGGAAATGAATCAAGCTGGAACCAAAAGAAATGCCAATTTGCTTCCTTTTTTGTCTATATGGCAGTGAAATCCCTAATTTCATCACCTCGAGGATGACAAAAAGCTATCATATGGTGTCGCGATTAGGGCTAAAATTCTATTCAAAGAGGTCTAAAAAGGTCTTAAATTTGACTTGATGAAACGTGTAGGAACCCTGTATAAGGATGAGAATGTTGTACTGACGTTAAAACCCAGGGGTTTGAGATGAACGCTGCTGCTTCCTTCCAGAAGGTTCTATAATAGAGGGACAGGGCCAGAGAACATGAGCATGATCAACCATGACTCCTCCACATCTCCCTCCAGCAGCAGAGCTGAGTGCCAGCTTGTTATAGATTTCTGTTCTGGAGTAATAATAATAAAACCAATCAGATTTTCCAGCTAAAGTGTCTCCCAGACTAGGGAGGGGGTGGAGGAGGACTGTGTCTCCCAGGCGTTCAGCCACGTAGCTTCACTTATTTCAATGTCCTGTTCTTTTTCCCATCGTTGTGTCACATGGTCTGCGGTGTTCGTATTCAGTGATGTGATGCCATGGTATAACTTGCTTATAGGACCTGTTGTACTTCCTGAGTTAGAAGTTAGAAGCATCAGTAGATATGTGAATAATAGTTGGTGGCTCTCTTGAGTTAGAACCCTTTACCTCTTTACACCAATAATCACAAAGCTGTAAATACCTGTATATATATATATATGGGACATTTTGAATAAATTAATATCATTGAGAGGATGTGTGATACCTTATTATACTGCGCTACATATGATGTTTTATAAGCTAGTAAAGTATTGGAATATTTATTACAATATGTATGTCATTAAGAATATTGAATGAGATCCATAAAGTCAGTGTTGTTATTTAGTACAGGCATTTTGTGAGAAAAGAGTTGAATTGAACAGAAAATCTTTCAACTGTTTATAATAATAAACATAATAATTGTTTTATTTATATAGCGCTTTTCCTGCAAACGTTGCAGCTGTTTAAAACAGTTTATTACTCATATGACATTTAAAAAGGCTTAAGAGATCCAAGTGGTGGAATTTCTATTTTATTTAATTTTGCTTCTAAAAATGACATTTTAAGGCTTTACATTTTAAGCTTTAATTGAATCACTATATTAGTATACTTGTATACAAGGCAACATAAATTGGCAGTAATCAACATGAATATTATATAATTAGAGTCTTTATCAGATCAACCTTTAGACTGTTATAAGTCTTAACTGTCGTTTTCAAAAGCTTGAAAATACTGCCCCCTACAGTCTCATCAGTGACACTGCAACATATTTTGCGGTCGGTTTTGACGTATTGAACAGCCAATCACAGAACGCTGAGAGGAGTTTGACGTGATGACGTAATGATCAGCCAATGACAGCACGCTGAGAGGAGTTTGAAATTCAAGCGGCGCTGAAACGGAAGAAGTGAAAAGGTAAACAAACAAACATCAACAAAATGTGTTTAAAAACATGTGTTTTGCGAAGGGACTAGCATATGTTGTGATTCTGAGTATGTGGTTAATATCGATGTTTCACTTGCTGGCTGATTATTAGGCTATAACAGCCTCGTTTTTTGAATTCGTTTTTGAATGGTGCAACATGCTACGGACCCTCTCTATGACAACGTATATACATATAATAATGTATTTCATAATTGTCTGAGTTTCTAAACACACTTCAAACATTTACAGGGAAATGCTGTTGTGCACCCACATGAATTTCATGGAGACATTGGAGAAGATTACATGTTGTTGCGATTGATTGATGGAATTCCTCCGATTATTTTAGTAATACTTTAAATCATATAAATATAGATCGATACATCACACAGCGCCATGTCTTTATTCTCGATATCTGCGAAAAAGAACACTGCTTTTTATGACAATTTCGTCAAACCAAAGCCACCCGGTACACCCGGTGTACGTACGAAAGACCGGAGCGAGGGTGAGACCACCACGGGAAGCACCAAAGGCAATGACACCACCACGTTGAATAAAACCAGGGAGGTGAACAGGACATACGTGATCTCTAACCTATCAAAAGGTGGAGAAGGAGGGCAGACAACACCTGGCACACCTGCCCCCCGTGGCCGACCCACCCTTCAACGGAGAAAAACCGGTGCAGAAAACAGAGACAGAGACAGAGACAACAGTACAACCATGAGTGAGAACAACACCCAGAACAACAGCACACCTTCTGCACCTCCTGAGAAGAGACTGACTCTGCAACGCAGAACCAGGACAGGATCGATCGACAAAAGCGCAACAAACAACGACCAGATCAGCAAAGCGACGACAGAGAAACAACATCGATCCACCAAAGTTCTCTCCGAATCAAACGCTCGGAGTGCGAGTGCGAGTGTATCACGGTCTGTTAGTCTGAAGGACACTTCAAGTTCAGCGGCGTCTAAAAGTCAATCAAAAGAAGTAGATAAGTCTAAAAGTCAATCAAAAGAAGTAGATAAGATAAGTCTGTTAACCACCACGCCAGGCAGAGGAGGAGGAGGAGGAGTGGTGGAAAAGCCGGTGTCCAGATTTCCTCTCAAACAGCCAACGACTCCTTTCAAAAGGCTCGTCGCCATCGCCAAGCAGACAGAGGACACAAATGGTGCTTTTCCACTACAGGGCCAGCCCGGGTCAAAGGGCACGACAACAACATATTCAACCCCCACTAGAAAGACTCCGTTCGAGAACATCACAGCGAAGAAGGAGGTGTTTGAGAGATGGCAGCAGGCCTCCAAGGCGGTGGTGATGAGATCTGCGAGTCTGGAGAGACCAAGGAATACGCACGACGCACAGGTGGCAGTGGAGGAAGGAGGAAAGCGCATAGTGGTTCCTCCTCGCGTCAACAAGTTCATGGTGGGTGTCGTCCAGACGTCCACCTTACACACGCCAGCACAGGTGAGACACACCTCAATTAAGACCTCCTCGATTACGACAACCACCGTCGGGCACGGTGGAGATGTGAGCACTCAGGCGAGGAAGCACTCCACCACCACCACCACGACCACTGGGACCACAGCAGCACCTCCTCCTGTGGCTACCGAGCCCTTGGTCCGACCCAGTGGCTCTGTGCTGGTGAAGCAGGACTCTCTGAAGATGGAGAACAGCGCTGTGACGGTTGCTGTCCGAGTGAGGCCGTTCAACCTCAGGTAAGGCCACACAGTTTGTTTTTCACGTTAGAATGATTGATTGTTTCAAGGGGAGCGTGTCTTATGTTCCCACAGCCCTATGTTAACCCTAACCCTGTGGGAACATAGGGGCTAATTTTGATAGGAAAAACATTCTTAGAACTCCTTTAAAATGTGGGAACATAGGGCTGACCCCATCTCAAGTCATCCTGATGGGCTTCATTTGGTGTTATGGATGTTATGGATGGACATCCCTTTCTTGCATATAATACCACTGAATCTATTCTACTAACACAACAACCATTTAAGTAGAGATGCTAAGTGAATTGTCCAGTGATTATGTCCATGCGATGGTGTTCCATCAATGTCGCTAAAGGACAATCCAGGCCTTTTTTTGATAAATCTCGTGAGATTTATGAAAATAAATCCAGCCTTATTTTGCTATACATATACACATTTCTCACAATACTTAGCCTGGATATAGCCTGGATTATTTTCCTTTAGTGACGTTGATGGAATACCCCCCAGGTCTTGTTGAAGGTAATGGTATACAACTAGTCTTATGGACTTTCCCTTGACTTGTTTCCAGGGAGAAGGCAGAGACCGGCCTGCAGGTGATCTTCATGGACGGGCAGGAGACCGTGGTCCAGCACCCGGACACCAAGCAGAGCTACTCCTTCACCTACGACTTCTCCTTCTGCTCCGTCCACGCTGGCGACCCCGGCTTCGCCAGCCAGCAGACGGTGTACGAGAAGCTGGCGCAGCCTCTCCTGGAGAGAGCCTTCGAGGGCTTCAACACCTGCCTGTTCGCCTACGGTCAAACCGGGTCTGGGAAGTCCTACACGTAAGTCTCTCCTAATAATAATAATAATAATAATAATAATAATAATAATTCATTGTATTTATATAGCACTTTTCCGGGGCTCAAAGACGCTGACAATATGGGAAAAACAGAAGACACAGAAACAACAAGCAACAGATAACATGAGCACATAGAACACAGAGTTAACGAACAGGCACAGGGAACAGTTAACACAGCAATGTCCAGGGGAGGAGGGAGGGGGGTGGCAGGGTTAGGGGAGATGGTTAGGGGTAGGGAAGGTTGTATGTATGTATACACAAGCTAGCTGCCATCAAATGATTTAGCCAGATGTCTCTGTGTGTCTGATGACATTTGGGAAGCTGTTGTTTCGCGTTCATATCCGTTCAGTTAGATTGTTGTTGGGATTGTGGATCTGGTCTTTGTCGTTTCTCTTCAGGATGATGGGTTTCGGAGAGGAGGCCGGGGTGACGCCGAGGTTCTGTGAGGAGCTCTTCTCTCGTGTGTCTGCGGCTGAGAATCAGGAGGTAGGATTCTTTTCTTGTCAGATGTCATGCATGCCAGCGGCGAAAAACAGACCCCAAGCGTCAACCTCAGCAGCGCGTGCGCGTGTTCAAGGTGCTGCTTCCAGCAGGAATAACTATCCAAAAAATAGCAAAGACATTCACACCTGAATGATCCTGGCCGACCGTGGATACAAATCTTGATTCAGTATTTCATAGTCAAAGGTGGGATGCGTCGGGTTTTTTAAAAACTGCCCTGGGTCGAGGCATAACTTGGACCAGATAGTCTCAGCCTTATGTTCCCCAAGGAACGAAGAGGATTAAGTAAGTACCGGTAAGTAAGTGTGGGTTGATGTGTTCCAGGTAACCTGCCACCTGGAGATGAGCTTCTTTGAGGTGTACAACGAGAAGATCCACGACCTGCTGGTAGCCCGGGACGAACAGAACCAGAAGAGGGCGCCGGTGAGTCCTCTGGCTGACAGGCTGTCTGGATGTCTTTACAATCTTAATTAACCTCGGTCGGCTAAACTTTGTTTTGTTAGCTTGTTTGTGAATTAACCAAAATGCTTCGTGTGTGTTTTTTTTTATAGCTGAGAGTGAGAGAACATCCTGTTCACGGGCCTTACGTGGAAGAGCTGTCCACGTGAGCTCACTTCCTGTTTTTTTGTTGTTGTTTTTTATTGTTACATTATTGTAAAAACTAGCGGGGTGCTCCATCAATGCCGCTAAAGGACAATCCAGGCTTATTTATTTTTTACTCTTGTGAGTTATCAAAATTAGCCTGGATTTTGACACGAGATTTAACAGAATAAACGTGGATTTTCCTTTAGCGACGTTGATGGAATACCCCCCAGGTCTTGTTGAAGGTGATGGTATATAAGCTAGTCTTGTTGAAGGTAATGGTACTTACCTGCTGTTTTGTTCACAGGAATGTGGTGAGCTCCTTTGCAGACATTCAGGTGAGTTGGACCTCCTCTGAACTGAACACAACAGGCTGGGTTCATTGACCAGTCAGAGGTGTTTCCTGTGTGACATGACTGACCAATCAGAGGTGTTTCCTGTGTGACAGGGGTGGCTGGAGCTGGGCAACAAGCAGCGCGCCACCGCAGCCACGGGCATGAACGACAAGAGCTCCCGCTCCCACTCCGTCTTCACCCTCGTCATGACCCAGACCAAGGTGTGTGTGTGTGTGTGTGTGTGTGTGTGTCTGTGTGTGTGTGTGTGTGTGTCTGTCTGTCTGTCTGTCTGTCTATCTCTGTGTGTGTGTGTGTGTGTGTGTGTGTGTGTGTGTTTGTGTGTCCGTCTGTCCGACCGTTGCAGCCATATTCTCATATTGCATACTGCCCAGCACTTCAAGTGCATATTTACACTTTGATGATACAATACTGCTAATGTTCTGATTGTGTGTGTGTGTGTGTGTGTGTGTGTCTCTGTGTGTGTGTGTGTGTGCGTGCAGACTGAGTGTGTGGAGGGGGAGCAGCACGACCACTGCATCACCAGCAGGATGAACCTGGTGGACCTGGCCGGCAGCGAGCGCTGCTCCTCAGCCCAGACCAGCGGGGAGCGCCTCAGGGTAAGACCAGGGGAGAGCCCCTCAGGGTAAGACCTCAGGGTAAGACCTCAGGGTAAGACCTCAGGGTAAGACCGCAGGGTAAGACCTCAGGCTAAGACCTCAGGGTAAGACCTCAGGGTAAGACCTCAGGGTAAGACCTCAGGTCAGGGTAAGACCTCAGGTCAGGGTAAGACCTCAGGTCAGAGAGCAGCTTCTATACATCCAAGATGCTGAACCCCAAATTGCTCCCAATGAGCATGCGCCTTGCGTGGTAGCTCGCCGCCATTGGTGTGTGAATGTGTGTGTGAACGGGTGAATGAGGGGCCGTTGTAAAGCGCTTTGGAATAACTAAGGAGCTATATAAGTCAGTCCATTTACCATTACCCTCCACTTTTACAATGATAAAAGGTATGCTCTGTGATTGCTATGATTCAAATGTCCGTCCCTTAAACATGTTTATTTATGTATTTATTCCCCCCCCCCCCCCCCTGTGTCTGTAGGAGGGTGCGAGCATCAACAAGTCTCTGCTGACCCTGGGCAAGGTGATCTCTGCCCTGTCAGAGCAGGCCCAGACCAGGAGGACGGTGTTCACGCCCTACAGAGAGTCTGTGCTCACCTGGTGAGAGACACCTGGACACCTACAGGTCACACTGACTAGAATAGAAAAAAAGCACGACGACTGCCAATGGCCCCTGGCCTGAGCTGGATTATTCTTCCTGCTACGACTGGTGGATTGATGATTTACTTGCTTAGTCAAATGTATCGACTGTAAGTCGCTTTGGAATAAGGTTTCTGCTAAATCAATCAATCAATCAATCAATCTAATTTATTTATATAGCACTTGTCAACCAAAGTGCTTTACAGTAAAACTACTCCTAAAGTGTAAATAAACAGAAATTAAACAACCAACAGAACAACAGAGGAACAAAACAACACGTCAAAACAAACAAGGCAGGAGTCAGAGTGAAGGCCTTTGCACACCAATGCGTGCGTTTACGCCTGCGTATTTTTAATCCGTCATCCGAAAAAAAACGTTACGCACAGAGACCTTGCACACCGGTCCGTTGCGGAGTCCGTTGCGTTTTTTTACGTTGCGAACTTTCGCAATATGCACTCTACATGTTGTAATATTGTGGCATTTCTTTACTGTTTGCCATCTGGTCTAGGAATACCCAGGGAGACGCAGACAGCAGAAGTAGAATAGAATAGAAAAAGAAACCGCTATAACCAGCTGAATGATGTATGATGCACTGGCAGTCTGTGACTGTGCACCTGCCCGGACCCTGCCCTTCTGCCTGAGTTTGAGTAGGATGCTGCCCGAATGAATGTTGTTGTTTAGTGCCGTACGCTTTCGTGGTATTATATTGTGTGAATTATCATCTGTATGTTGTTTTCTTTCACTCGACTAACCGCCGAGACATACTTGAGACATGTACTTCCGTAAACATTAATCCAACTGTCCTGCAGTTGTAATTTGACGATGTGTCCCAGTCTATACCATGGCGGAGTGGTCAAAAACTACTGTCAAAAGGCTTTTGACGGACGCGAAAAACGCAGAAAATCGAACCTGTTGCGTTTTTTTTTTTGACGGACGAAATATTACGGATTGGTGTGCAAGCGTGGTTGACACAACATGAGTTCTAATTTATTTTTTTAACGGACGTAAAAAACGCGCGTAAAAAACGCGTTGGTGTGCAAGGGCCTTGAGTCAGGGAACGCTAAGGAATACAAATTAGTTTTCAGCTTAAATTTAAAGGACTTGATGGAGGGGGCAAATTTGATGGACATGGGGATGCTGTTCCAGAGGTCAGGGGCTGTGACAGCAAAAGCACGCCCCCCCCCCTAGACTTGAGGTTGAATTTACGGGTGGAGGGATGCCTCCAATGAAGGGAGGCAAGGACAGGGGTGATATGAGCTCTCTTCCGAGTACCTGTGAGCAATCTAGCAGCGGCGTGGTGGGGTAGCTATAGGCGGGCCATGGTCGACTTATTAAGCCCCGGGTACAGGGAGTTACAGTAATCAAGTCGTGAAGATATAAAGGCGTGAATAACAACCTGTTCCGTCCGGGGTCCCAGGCTGCTGAAGGAGAGTCTGGGGGGGAACTCCAAGACGGCCATGATCGCCACCCTGAGCCCCGCCGGCAGCAGCGTGGAGGAGAGCCTGAGCACGCTGCGCTACGCCCAGCAGGCCCGCCTCATCATCAACACCGCCAAGGTCAACGAGGACACCAACGCCAAGCTCATAAGAGGTCAGTCTTAACCCCCTAACCCTAACCCACCCATCTTTCACTGCCCTGCCCCCCCCCCCCCCTTCTCTCACAGTCCTGCCCCCCCCCCCCTTCTCTCACAGTCCTCCCCCCCCTTCTCTCACAGTCCTCCCCCCCCCCATCCCCCTTCTCTCACAGCCCCTCGCATGCACTCACTCACACTCACACATAGATTCACTCACAGTCAGTCATAGTCAATTTGATTTAAACACGCACCAAACTACACCGGTTTAGGGCGCCCTGGGCGCAGACTCTAAAACAGAGAGAAAACATGATGGACACACATTTAAAGACAGACATTCATACTATATATTATATAACACATCAGAAACATCTCAGTAGCCTAGTTCACCACAGTAGCGAGTTTGAAGTCTTGAAAGTCTCTAGATCACACACAGATTCACTCACTCACTCACTCTGTCACTCAGTCACACTCACACACTCACTCACTCATTCACACACTCACTCACTCTGTCACTCACACACTCTCTCACTCTCTCTCACACACTCTCTCACTCACTCTCACTCTCACTCACTCTCACACTCACTCTCACTCTCAGTCACTCTCAGTCACTCACTCAGGCACGAACGCACGCGCGCGCTCGTTCACTCACTCACGCACGCACTCACACTCACTCATAACAGTTCTAACTATAACAACTCCTACTACTATTCTCTCTCTCTCTCCCATCCCCCCTCTCTCTCCCATCCCCCTTCTACTTCCCATCCTTCTCTCTCTCCTTTCCATCCATCCATCCATCAGTTAAATTAGGGCCTGGCTCTAACCTTGCCTTCAGGCCTTATTTATGCACAGGTACATCACACAGGTGCTAAATGCCTCGCAGCGATTATTCAAAGGAGATTGGCTCTGCTGCACTTCCTGGTTTGTGGCACTAGGGGGAGCTCTTGTGGTGTTTTTTTTGTTTGTAAATACTTTTCGACTTTGTCATCTTGCATTCATTGTGTGTGTGTGTGTCCTGTGTCTGTCTTGTGTGTGTCTTGTGTGTGTGTGTGTGTCCTCTGTGTGTGTCCTCTGTGTGTGTCCTCTGTGTGTGTCCTGTGTGTGTGTGTGTGTGTCCTGTGTGTGTCCTGTCTGTGTGTGTGTGTGTGTGTGTCCTATGTGTGTCCTGTCTGTGTCCTGTCTGTGTCCTGTCTGTGTCCTGTCTGTGTCCTGTATGTGTCCTGTATGTGTGTGTGTGCGTGTGTGTGTGTCCAGAGCTGAAGGCGGAGGTGGAGAAGCTGCGTGCGGCCCAGCAGAGCGCCCAGGGGGCGGAGCCTCAGAAGGTGCGTCTGTTCCAGCAGGAGATCACGGCCCTCAGGGGCCAGCTCAGCCAGCAGGAGAGGGAGATGGCTGCTGCTCACAGGTGATACACCCTACACCCCATACACCCTACTCCCAACACACCCTACTCCCAACACACCCTACTCCCAACACACCCTACTCCCAACACACCCTACTCCCAACACACCCTACTCCCAACACACCCTACTCCCAACACACCCTACTCCCAACACACCCTACACCCCACACACCCTACACCCCATACACCCTACATCCTACACCACACACCCTACACCCCACACACCCTACTCCCAACACACCCTACTCCCAACACACCCTACACCCAACACACCCTACTCCCAACACACCCTACTCCCAACACACCCTACTCCCAACACACCCTACTCCCAACACACCCTACACCCCATACACCCTACATCCTACACCCTACACCCTACACCACAGCTCAGCCAGCAGGAGAGGGAGATGGCTGCTGCTCACAGGTGATGCACCCTACTCCCAACACACCCTACTCCCAACACACCCTACTCCCAACACACCCTACACCCCATACACCCTACACCCCATACACCCTACACCCCATACACCCTACTCCCAACACACCCTACTCCCCATACACCCTACACCCCATACACCCTACACCCCATACACCCTACACCCCATACACCCGACATCCTACACCACACACCCTACACCACAGCTCAGCCAGCAGGAGAGGGAGATGGCTGCTGCTCACAGGTGACCACCCTACACACACCCCCCCTGAAACTCTCTCCCTCAACCACTCAGTCCCACTCCCTCACTCTCCACTTTTAAATCCCACCTCAAAACCTACCTGTTCTCCCATGCATACAACCTCCCCTACCCCTAACCATCTCCCCTAACCCTGCCACCCCCCCCCCCCCCTCCTGGACATTGCTGTGTTAATTGTTCCCTGTGACTGTTCGTTAACTCTGTGTTCTATGTGCTCATGTTATCTGTTGCTTGTTGTTTCTGTGTTTTCAATTTCCCCCATATTGTCAGCGTCATTGAGCCCCGGAAAAGCGCTATATAAATACAATGAAGAATTATTGTTATTAGAGAACCCATGAGACACTATATTCGCACATACAGGATATGCGACACTTTAAATAAATGTGCAATAACACTATTGTGCAATATGACAACCCTAGTCGTCTATCTGTACAGTATAGTATAGATAGTGTACATAGCCTTTATTTATGTAAACCAGCTCCTTCCCTTCTTGTGTTTTTTTTAAAAAGTATTTTTTTTCTTTCCTAACACCAGGGGAGCCACCCCTCCTAAATTTCGTTGTTTGGTACCTGTACTGTAGCAATGACAATAAAGACCATTCATTCATTCATCATTCATTCATTCATATTGACTTGTTGTGATTGGTGCATAGGACACAATAAAAAAAAATATATATATAGAATAATGAACAACAATGTAGTAAACAACAAATAAGTAAGCAAAAATTGTTTTAAAAAGACAATGACAGAAAGGGGCAGTAGAACAATAATTCTGTAGGCTGTAATTGTGATTATGTCATGGTTTAGTTGGGGTGGGCCTATTCAAAGAGAAGGGAAGATGCATGTTAAGAGTTCTGAGGTAAGTAGGGTCTCATCTGATGGTCTGCTTCCTTCACATTCAGAGCGTGGAGAGAGAAGCTGGAGCAGGCGGAGAGGCGCAAGCGTGAAGAAACCAAAGAGTTACAGGTGATTAGGTTGTTTGTTACCTGTTACTTGTCTGTTACCTGTGTTTGTGTGTTCTATAATAATGAATAATCATTTCATAATAAACCCAAAATTTAGAGCAGACACTTTTAATCCAAAGCGATTTAAAAATGAATCGATTTCGTATTATTTATTTTTTTAACATCTCTCTGTGTGTGTTGCAGAAAGCGGGCGTCACGTTTAAAGTGGACAACCGTCTGCCCAACCTTGTGAACCTGAACGAGGACCCTCAGCTGTCAGAGATGCTGCTGTACATGATAAAGGAGGGACAGACCAGGGTCGGACGCCTCACGTCTGACTCCGCCCACGACATCCAGCTGGCAGGGGCGCTCATCGCAGACCAGCACTGGTGAGGGCCGGCACGCTACTAAACATCCTGCTTTACATTTTTATTTCTTATTTTTTTAATTAAATATTTATGTTTTTAGGGCATTTCTCTCTCAGCTTTATTGGGAGAGAGGCAGTAGTCGAGATTGACAGGAAGGATGAGTGATAGAGAGGAGGATGGAGATAGTAGAGATAAACAGGAAGGATGGGTGGGTGAGAGAGAGGAGGGATGACAGGAAGGATGGGTGAGAGAGAGAGGAGGGATGACAGGAAGGATGGGTGAGAGAGAGAGGAGGGATGACAGGAAGGATGGGTGAGAGAGAGAGGAGGGATGACAGGAAGGATGACATTTGATCGGTTGCCGACTTGTTCCCGGTTTCACCAGTTACTGTCACATTTAGCAGACGCCTTTTTATTCTAGCCTTTATTTATTTTTAAAAAGATGTCTCTTGAGACACCCGCATTTCCCCTTTACTGTGTCCCCTATGACTTCTACTGCCCCCCTTGTACTGTCTCTCTGTTCTCAAAAAAACAAACAAAAAAAGTTTTCCCTTCTATCACGGAGACTGCCAATGGCCCCAGGCTTGAGCTAGATTACTCCTCCTGCTACGACTGGTGGATTGATGATTCACTTGCTTAGTCAAATGTATCGATTGTAAGTCGCTTTGGAATAAGGCGTCTGCTAAATGCCAAAAATGTACAAAAATGTATTATCCAAAGCAACAAACAACAAATACATTTGTCTAACGTAAGTGAATCATCTGTCCGTCAGTCACGTTCTGGAGCTGTGTTCTGTCCTCCCTCAGTGTCATCTCCAACGTCAGCGGCACGGTGAGCCTCTCTCCCCTGGAGGACGGCAAGACCTTCGTCAACGGAGCCCTGCTGTCTGAGCCTGCGGTCCTGAACCACGTAAATACACACTTACACCCACACACACACACACACGCACACACCCACACACACACATACACACACACACACACACACACACCAGGTCCTGAACCATGTAAATACACACACACACACACACACACAGACCAGGTCCTGAACCATGTAAATACACACCCACACAGACCACATCATTACCATGTAAATACCCCACACACACCACATTATTACCATGACTGCGTTCGTAAATTCGCTCTGGAAATCTGATCGGCACTCATGAAATGCCTCCTGTCCAATCCCTTTATGATGTTGAACCCAGTGTGCGCTCCGTGCGCGATCTCAGAGTGAATTTACGAACGCACCCTAAGACACTGTGTTAGTTGGAGCTCACTGTGACCTGTGTGTTTGTGGTTGCCAGGGCGACTAGGAGCTCACTGTGACCTGTGTGTTTGTGGTTGCCAGGGCGACTAGGAGCTCACTGACCTGTGTTTGTGGTTGCCAGGGCGACAGGGTGATCCTGGGCGGAGACCACTACTTCCGCTTCAACCACCCGGCCCAGGTGCAGTCTGGGAAACGCGTGTCCTGCTGGGGTCAGGGGTCAGGGGACGGGCAGATGAAGGACTTTGAGTTCGCCAAGTATGAGCTGCTCTCAGCGCAGAGAGCCCAGTGAGTAACCCCCCTCCAGAGTAACCCCCCTCCCAGAGAAACCCCCCCAGAGTAACCCCCCCCAGAGTAACCCCCCCCAGAGTAACCCCCCCCAGAGTAACCCCCCCCCAGAGTAACCCCCCCCAGAGTAACCCCCCCCCAGAGAAACCCCCCCCAGAATAACCCCCCCAGAGTAACCCCCCAGAGTAACCCCCTCTGAGTAACCCCCCAGAGTAACCCCCCAGAGTAACCCCCTCCAGAGTAACCCCCTCCCAGAGTAACCCCCCCCAGAGTAACCCCCTCCAGAGTAACCCCCCCCAGAGTAACCCCCCCCAGAGTAAACCCCCCCAGAGTACCCCCCCCCCCCCCCCAGAGTAACCCCCCCCAGAGTAACCCCCCCCCCAGAGTAACCCCCCCCAGAGTAACCCCCCAGAGTAACCCTCCAGAGTAACCCTCCACAGTAACCCCCCCCAGAGTAACCCCCCCAGAGTAACCCCCCAGTAACCCTCCGCTGGTTTACATAAATAAAGGCTATGTACACTATCCACTATACTATACTGTGCAGATAAAACACTGTGCTGTACTCTATGCTATGCTATACCTATTCTAACATTTCCTATTTCTCTGCAACCTTATGTACCCTAGGGTTGTCATATTGCACATAGTGTTATTGCACATTCATTTAAAGTGTCGCAGTTTGCAGGCTTGAAATGTACACATGTGTGCCTCAGCACTACACCTGATTTTTCAGAGTCTGCTAAATGCCAAACATGTAAATGTAAATATCAATCTGACTGACTGTCTTCATCTTTTCATCTTGTGTTTGTTCCAGACTAGAAGCGGAGATCCAGGAGGCGCGTCTGAAGGCCAAGGAGGAGATGATGCAGGGCATCCAGGTGGCCAAGGAGATGGCCCAGAAGGAGCTGAGCGACCAGAAGACCCTGTACGAGGACAAGATCAGGGCCCTGGAGGGGGAGCTGGTACGGGTTTTTTGTGTGTGTGTGTGTGTGTGTGTGTGTGTGTGTGTGTGTGTGTGTGTGTGTGTGTGTGTGCGTGCGTGCGTGCGTGCGTGTTGTTGTCAATAAGTATGCGGGGGGGGGGAGGGGGCAGGATGAAAACTGACCGCTGACTTTTATTTACAGTACATACAGTATCAGACCAAGGCCTCAGGCATTCGTAAATTCCCTCTGGAAAATCTGATCAGCACTCGTGGAATGTCTCTTGTCCAATCCGATTACTTGGTCTCTTTATGACGTCGTTGAACCCAGTGTGCACAGTACCGGCGCTCTCGGAGCGAATTTTACGAACGCAGCTCTTGTGTAATTGCACGAGGCACAGAGAAGTGGCGTAGTGTAACTGTCCCATCGAGTCATCAGTCAGTTTCCCACAGGACTTTGTGAGACTGTGGTGGACCTCAGACCCTCTTAAGTCTTTCTTGGGGGTGGGAGAATAGACCTATCGCTAAGCCACGCCCCGAAATAGAAATTGTCCAATCATATCACAGCAAGAGTCACTACAGGCAGAAAATTCGGACAAACAACTCGCTGATATCTGATGGTGAAAAGCTTCTAGACTAAATATTCTTGTCGTCTTTAAAAAACATGTCTATTACTTGCTGTGGTAAATCAGAAGTCAGAAATTTGCCAACTCCCGCCATTGTAAGTCGTTGAATGTCATTCAGTCACGGTCGGACAGTCAGTCACTGAGTTTTCAAAGGGGGCGTGGCTTAGCGATAGGTCCATTATCGATAGCGATAAATTGTATATGGACCCTACCTACATTAGATTCACAATGTGAATCCCAAAGATTTTCGGTTCGTTATGAGACTAAGGCGGGACAAATTTAGACTATGGGCGGGCCAGTCTGTTTAATCCAGGTCTGTTTAATCCAGGTCTGTTTAATCCAGGTCTGTTTAATCCAGTCTGTTTAATCCAGGTCTGTGGACGAGTCTGGAAACTGGCCATTAGTGTGCATGCATATACCTGGTATCTATATAGAAGTACCTGTATGGGTGTACCTGTATGGGTGTACCTGTGTGTAAACACACTAGCCTGGTGTGACGTACACTACCTCAGCGCCCCGACAGTAACGCCCAGCCCTTCTGCCCTCAGGAGGAGGAGGCGGAGAGGAAGAGGCGTCAGGAAGCCGCCCAGGTGAAGGTGGCCAGCCAGGTGGAGCAGCTGCAGACGGCCAAGAGCCACCTGGAGCAGGAGGTCGACGCCCACAAGACACGCCTCCGTCTGCACATGGAGGCCCAGGCCACCAGACAGGTGAGCAGAGGGGGACAGGGTGTGTGTGTGTGTGTGTGTGTGTGTGTGTGTGTGTGTGTGTGCATGTGCGTGCGCGTGCGCGTGCACGTGCGTGCGTGTACTGTGTGCGTGTACTGTGTGTGTGTGTGTGTGTGTGTGTGTGTGTGTGTGTCATCATGCCCACACAGTTTGTGTGTGTGTGAGTGTGTGTGGATGTCAGTGTGTGTGTGTGTGTGTATGTGTAGATGTGCTACAGTTATAATTGATTTACATTATGATGAGATATTCATCATGTCTCAAAATCATATTGTGTCTTATCTTACTTACCATCTTATCTTAGTA
>NC_137674.1:108475644-108520644 GCF_963989245.1 Nansenia antarctica
AAAAGGGCAGCCAGCGTTCCGACATCTCCTCCCCCCCCATAACCACCACATAACCTCCCCCCACCCTCAACCACCACATAACCCCCCCTCAACCACCACATAACCTCTCGGCAACGTTTTTTTTTCCCCCCGAGGTTGTTATTCCTGTTCGTGTCAGGGCTTGTTTATGGCCTGGTGGTGCCCAGGCTCATGTAGAGGTGGCCAAATGAAACATGGCAGTTCCCTCTCTCCCTCTGTCTCTCTTTCTTTCTCTTTCGTGTCTCTTTCTCTCTCTCTCTGCCTCCTGGACTCTCTGGTGGACCGCGGTGTGAACCCGCAGCCACGGTCTCTCTCTCTCTCTCTCTCTCTGTCTCTCTCTCTCTCCCTCTCACTTGCTCTCTTTCTCCCTTTCCCTTGCTCTCTCTCTCTCTCCTCCCCTCTCTCTCTCTCTCTCTCTTTCTCTCTCTTTCTCTCTCCCTCTCTTTCTCTCTCTCTCCCTCTCTCTCTCTCCCTCTCTCCCTGCGCAGCGTAGCTGTGATGTACGTAGCTTTATGTAACATCCCATGTTTTGGGAGCTCAGGGTCACCGGCAGTCCCAGGGTGCACCTCACCATGTCAACTTCCTGTATGTGCAAACACAGTACACCCCTGGCCAAATAAAAGAGTTCCGATTCTGAATAATCTTAAATGAAGTGAAAGCATCTGCCCCTGTCTGCTGTCCCTCACCAAGTGGGCGGCTGTGGCGCAGGAGGTAGAGGCCGGCGTCTAATGATCGCAAGGTCGGCGGTTCGAACCCCGGCTGGCCACGTGTCGAGGTGTCCTTGGGGCAAGACACTGAACCCCAAATTGCTCCCAATGAGGCGGGCCGGCCCTTGGTGTGTGAATGGGTGAATGAGAGGCCGTTGTAAAGCGCTTTGGAATAAGGCGCTATATAAGTGCAGTCCATTTTATCTGTTCTGATCTCAAAAGCAAGAACGGGTGAGAAGAGGAATGGAGTTAAACTGTTTTATATATCGGCGATTTAATTGGCGTCGATAATCGATAATTGTGTGTGTGTGTGTGTGTGTGTGTGTGTGTGTGTGTTGTGGTGTCTTCCCCCCTGTAGGAGCAGGAGTCTGTTGAAGGGCAGGAGGATTTCGGGGCGCCTCTACGAGATCCGGGTCCACCCCATCCAGAGCCTCAACAGGTCCTCACAGTCCTCCGGTAAGACCCTAACAGAGCCTCAACAGCCTTCACAGGGGTAAAACCAGTCAGTCAACAGCAGGTCTTCACAGTGGTGAAACCAGTCAGTCAACAGCAGGTCTTCACAGTGGTGAAACCAGTCAGTCAACAGCAGGTCTTCACAGTGGTAAAACCAGTCAGTCAACAGCAGGCCTTCACAGTGGTAAAACCAGTCAGTCAACAGCATGCCTTCACAGTGGTAAAACCAGTCAGTCAATAGCATGCCTTCACAGGGGTAAAACCAGTCAGTCAAATTCAGGTAATGTGGGCTACTCATTAGCATAGTTGAGTGTGAGTCTATGGGAGTATAAAGCTAGTCATTAGCACAGTTGAGTGTGAGTCTATGGGAGTATAAAGCTAGTCATTAGCACAGTTGAGTGTGAGTCTATGGGAGTATTAGGCTACTCATTAGCATAGTTGAGTGTGAGTCTATGGGAGTATAAAGCTAGTCATTAGCACAGTTGAGTGTGAGTCTATGGGAGTATAAAGCTAGTCATTAGCACAGTTGAGTGTGAGTCTATGGGAGTATTAGGCTACTCATTAGCATTGTTGAGTGTGACTCTATGGGAGTATTATGGGGCTTTTCCACTACGGTGCTGACCCGGGTCAGCCCGCTTCGTTCCCCTTTTCCATTAGTCGTCCCAGGTCGGTTCGGTCCCAGGTCAGGTCGCTTCTTTAGCTCCACATCGACCCCAGGGTCTAAAATTTCATATCCGGGTCTCTTTGCCAGGCTGCGTGTGACGTGTGACGCTGCACACCGTTGATTGGTCAATGGAAATCGTCATCCCATGTCCCATCCCATATATTTCTTCACTAACCGCCATCTTGAAATACCACATTCACTCTAGGAAAATGTCACTACAGTTTCTGTAATAGCTTATTAATAAAGATTCAGAAAATTATGCTGACCATCGTATTATCTTAGTTTAATGTCATTTCAATGAATCATATAACTTTTATTTACAACAAGCACAACACAAAAATCGCTATTATGCACCGTGTTTGTCCGTGAATAACACCGGCTGTGGAGGTGGTACACACACAATACTCCTTTGCTAACTTCACCATCTGTCTACGGTCATTTTGAGCCCTTAACCACCACGCTGACACCACGAGAAGTTATGCTTTTAACCGTAAACTCGATGAACCGGGAGTTCACCCGGCCGCTGCTGCTGTGCTGTCCAGACATTTTCGCCGTTCACTCATGAGTCAAATGCCGGTTTTAACAGGGAATTCTCTCCGCGCTGTGTCCACGGTGATAGGAGTGGAGGATCGACTCCATTCAAAAACTTTTGAATTCCCTGGCTTCTCCTCTTTCCGGACACGTTTGAATTGTTATCCTAACCCCCGGTAAACCAAAGTTATTAACCCGCAAACGGCACTGTGTTTGTCTGTTAATAACACCGGCTGTGGAGGTGGTACACACACAATACTCCTTTGCTAACTTCACCATCTGTCTACGGTCATTTTGAGCCCTTAACCACCGCGCTGACACCCCGAGAAGTTATGCTTTTAACCGTAAACTTGATGAACCGGGAGTTCACCCGGCGCTGCTGCTGTGCTGTCCAGCCATTTTCGCCGTTCACTCATGAGTCAAATGCCGGTAGATTCGCGTCTTGTCGGCGTTTCCCGATGATGATACTACAGTTCATAAAGCAGACAAGTGAAGGCAGTGGTTTTAAGGGTTCAAAAAACATGACTTTATTATGTGTACATAGCTTCCTCTCTCTCTTTCTCTTTCTCTCCAAAAAAATCACGGCTGTTGTTGCTGTGTACACCCGGAAGCTTTTTGCCAGGCTGCGTGTGACGCGTAACTCCGCCTACTATCCTCTACTCCTCCTACTAGTCCGGGTCGGTTTGTGTATAATGGAAAACCAGAACAGATCAAAGTGACCCGACCTGACCTCGAACCGATACGAACTGCACTAACCCGGGCTGCTGATGGAAAAGCACCAATAGGCTACTCATTAGCACAGTTGAGTGTGAGTCTATGGGAGTATAAAGCTAGTCATTAGCACAGTTGAGTGTGAGTCTATGGGAGTATAAAGCTCGTCATTAGCACAGTTGAGTGTGAGTCTATGGGAGTATAAAGCTAGTCATTAGCACAGTTGAGTGTGAGTCTATGGGAGTATAAAGCTAGTCATTAGCACAGTTGAGTGTGAGTCTATGGGAGTATTAGGCTACTCATTAGCACAGTTGTAGTAGTAGTAGTACACCTTCATCACCCTGTGAGAGTCAGTAGTTTATCAATGTTGTCGTTTTAACTCCGACGTCGACGTCTCGTCCCAGGGCTGATGGGCGTGGCCAAACCCCCGTCCCTGCACCCCAGCACCTCAGACTCCGCCCTCCCGGGGATCTGCAAGGATCTGATAGGCCAGACGGTGGCGCGGCTGCGTGCCTGGGACAGCGCTGAGGAGAGCGTGGCTGACAGGCTGACCTTTGACCTGCACTGCGTCTACACGTCCCTGAGGACCATCTGCAGCCTGTACGACGGCCTGGACGACAACAGCCAGGACAGCGGTAATGCTCTGCTGTATATTAAAGAACAGTCATGGGTGGGGTCATTCTGACCCTGTGGTAATGCTCTGCTGTATATTAAAGAACAGCCAGGGGTGGGGTCATTCTGACCCTGTGGTAATGCTCTGCTGTATATTAAAGAACAGCCAGGGGTGGGGTCATTTTGACCCGGTGGTAATGCTCTGCTGTATATTAAAGAACAGCCATGGGTGGGTCATTTTGACCCTGTGGTAATGCTCTACTTAAGCGTTATGGAACGAGAAGCCGTGGTATATCGGGGATATCGGCACAGCTAGCGGGGTGGTTAGGCACGACGCATTACCCTGTGGTAATGCTCTGCTGTATATTAAAGAATGTTCTGATGTTATTGTAACAGTGGTACTGTACTGTTGCCTCTACGTCTCGCTCTACTCCTACACCTGGCCTTGTTCCGCTGGATAAACACCAACCTTCCCACTGTAGACAATTGACTATCACCCCCCAAGCACACCCCATGTACTGTATACGCACTACCTAAACCTTAAACTCACAGCCACTTTACTACTGAACTATCTATTATCACTAGTGTATCCTGTCTTACCTGTATTAACACCTTTATCTTGTATTATTGTCTGGATACGACTAACTATATCCTGTCTTATTATTATTATTTGTCACTTATGTCCTGTACTACTGTCACTTTTTTATCTTGAATTAGTGCAATGTCAGGAACCGAATACTTTTTTTTAGAAATGTTACTCTCTTACACACGTGTCATGTGACGTAAAGATAAAACTTGAAACCTGTTCTTGTCACTCTGCCTCCCCCCCCCCCCCCCCCCAGTGTTTGCGTGCAGCGTGGAGGCCCAGACCCAGCTGGTTCGGGCCACCTCGGCCATAGATAGAGCCGTGCTGGTCACCATGCAGTGGCTGGCTGCCGTCAGGCCCTCCTCCGGCCACCTCTACACCTGCGCTGAGGACCTCAAGACTCAGGTCAAGAGGATGGGAGGCTTCTTCCAGCTCCTCATCCAGGTGGGCTACTGTCTAACCCTGAACCCTGAACCCTGAACCCTAAACCCTAAACCCTAAACCCTAAACCCTATACCCTATACCCTATACCCTAAACCCTAACCCTGACCCTAAACCCTGACCCTAAACCCTGACCTTCTCATCCAGGTGGGCTACTGTCTAACCCTGAACCCTAACCCTATACCCTAAACCAGGGGTATTCAATTACAAATTCAGTTGGGCCAGATTTGAAAACCAAGAAATTTAGCTGGGCCAGACATTTTCAGCGGCCAGTAGCCTAGGCACCAGGTAATGACACATTTCAAACCAACACAAATGAATGTAGGCCTAATGAAATACAAGCAGTTTATTTATAGTTTTCCTTTTAAATTAGGTAACATCTGACACAGGCACGTCAAAAAGACTTGACTGAACACAATAAAAGAGCTGTAACTGAACAGAACCTAATAGCAATACTTTTTTCACTTTTTAGGTAAAACAACAACATTTTGGTCTCAACTGACCCATGCACATCTTAAAGTGCATAAAAAAGTGTACAGTAGTATACCAATAAAAAAATGTCCTTTTGTAAAATAAAAATGTTGGTCATAGCTGACCCAGGCACAACGTGCTTTTAACTGAATGAAAATACACCTTGAGTGCACAATTAAACAAGTTACAGTTACAGTTAAACAATAAAATTGAATCTAATCTAATCTAATCTTACCCTGCTGACTTTCTTAGTGTGAGAAGTGACATGTTTTATTCTGAACAAGAGCAGTGACATTTGGCTCATAAGATGTCAATGCAATCCGAAGGCATTGGTGAAGAGTACTGTCAGTCAGGGAACAACGAGAGCTGCTTTTTATTGTGTTCATGTGTGAAAAGCTTGATTCACAGGTGTACGTTGATCCAAACATACTGAGCACATGGATTGCTACTTTCTTAACGTTAGGGAACTGGTGCACGTTGACATCACTCCAAAACTTCGCAGGTCCATTAGTGCGAAGCTCCTGTGCCATGGTTACGGATGACTGCACGTCAACAAGTTCGAGTATGAATTTCCCCTCGTCGATAAGTCGCCTTCTATTGCAGCAGTGAACGGGTCTCTGGCAAAGCCCATCACCTCTGCGGGCAGAGCAAGTCCATCCAGTCGACCAGCAAAGTTCTCTTTCAACCTCGCAATGAAAACAGTCATCACATCTGTGATTTGTGCCGGGGATGAGACGCATTTGCGGAGCGTCGGAAAATGCAGCATTCTGCCGGTGCAGAAGTCGGCCGCGAAAAGGTCCAGTTTGACTTGGAACGCGCGTCTGTTCCACAAGATAAATCACAGTTTTGTCTCTGCCTTGTAGCCCCACATTTAGGTCATTCAGGTTTGAATATGTCGCTCAGAAAGCAGACATCAGCCGTGAAGTTGTCGTCCAGTATGCGATTCAAGTGTGTTTCTGCCTTCGTTTGCTTGCTGCTGCGGAGGAAAGTTGTAATCTCCTCTCTGAGATCACAGAAACGCTCCAGTGCCTTGCCTTTGGACAGCCACCTGACGTCGTTATGCAAAAGCAGCTTGTGGTGCTCAGCAGACATTTCTGACAGCAACTTGCGGAATAAGCGATGTTGGAGGCTCGAAGTGGAGCGAATACAATTAATTGTAGCCATTATCCATTGTTGTTTTTTTACGCTCTCCGCTTAGTTTGTTTAGAGTGTTATATTCACGTTCTGTAGGCTACTATTGTAGACATTTCTGCATGAATTTCTGAACATTCGCGAAATACGTTTTTCTCTGCTTTTATGGCTGGGCCAATCGGGGGTCGCGTCTGGGCCGCATGCGGCCCCTGGGCCGCTAATTGAATAGGCCTGCCCTAAACCCTATACCCTATACCCTGACCCTAACCCTAAACCCTAACCTTCTCATCCAGGTGGGCTATTGTGTTTTTCTTCATGTATTAGGATCTCTGTTAGCCCAGACAGACACAGGGCTAGTCTTCCGTGTGTTGACATTTAACACAACTGTTACATTTTTGGACCATGGACTCTCTTGGAAAATAGTTATCTTAGATGAACCTTGATGGTTCAACTGGATGAATAGAACAGCCTGGAATTAAATGGTGTACAAAGGACTATGGGTAAGCCATACACCAGGGGGGGGTATTCCATAAGTGTCGCTAAAGGAAAATCCAGGCTTAGGTCTCGGGAAATCTCATGAGATCTATCGAAAATATCAGAATAAGCCTGAATTCTTCTTTAGCAATGTTGCTGGAATGCCCCCCTGAGCTATACAGTGCTGATCCCTCGAAACGGCTCTCCGTATCAATCAATCAATAATAATAATAATAATACATTTTATTTGAAAGCGCCTTTGTCAAACTGAGGGATGGCTGGTGTGGAAGGGTGTTCCACAGCTCGGGTGCAGCGACAGAAAAGGCACGGTCGCCAAGTGTGCGACGCCTAGTGCATTATGGGTATGACGGCCTTGAGTCCTGAGGCCTGTCTTGGCCTAGACAGCAGCGAATGACAATCTAAAACACACACACACACACACACACACACACACACACACACCACACAGGCCAGTGCATCACTAGCACACGCAAAGACATCACAGACAAGTTTTCAGTCTTCTTAAACTGAACACAGAGCCCAAACATTACCATTTCTAAAACCAGGAACATGATTTCCAAACGGAGTCAGTTTGTTGGACATGGAGCAGAGCAGCTTATCAAAATGCACAAGTGTTGTTGACTGGCAGGTCGTAGCTGTGAGCTGTTTTGAGTGTGTGTATGGAAATGGACAAGCGCAGGGAATCGTCAACCTTGAGCCCCTAACAGAACATGAATATGGAGAGTGAGGGAGGGGAGGGGAGGGGAGGGGAGGGGAGAGGAGAGGGGAGGGGAGAGGAGAGGAGAGGAGAGGAGAGGAGAGGAGAGGAGAGGAGAGGAGAGGAGAGGAGAGGAGAGGAGAGGAGAGGAGAGGAGAGGAGAGGAGAGGAGAGGAGAGGAGAGGAGAGGAGAGGAGAGGAGAGGAGAGGAGAGGAGAGGAGAGGAGAGGAGACATTTTCATTTAATTAACCTTTTTAGGGGGGCGGCTGTAGCTCGTTCGGTAGAGCCGGCGTCTAATGATTGCAAATAGAACGGCAGCTCGCAGCGGTTCGAACCCCCGGCGGGCCCACGTGTCGAAGTGTCCTTGATCAAGGCACTGCGACTGAACCCCTAATTGTTCCAGGGTCGCCTATAATGGCTGTAACCCCAATTGCCTAGAGCCTCCTCTAGAGCATACATGCATTTCGTTGTCCTCTCACAATTGTCCTCCTTTTTAACTTTGAACTAAACCTTCATTTTAAATGGTAAACGGACTGCACTTATATAGCGCCTTATTCCAAAGCGCCTTACAACGGCCTCTCACACACACA
This sequence comes from Nansenia antarctica, assembly GCF_963989245.1. NCBI lineage: Eukaryota > Metazoa > Chordata > Actinopteri > Argentiniformes > Microstomatidae > Nansenia > Nansenia antarctica. Next base: position 108,483,753 of record NC_137674.1, read on the forward strand.
TTCACACACCGATGGCTGCAAGCTACCATGCAAGGCGCCGGCCGGGCCCCGCTCATTGGGAGCAATTTGGGGTTCAGTGTCTTGCCCAAGGACACTTCGACATGTGGCCAGCCGGGGTTCGAAACCACCCATCTGCCAACCTTGACTCACCCTCTGACCCTGTCTGTGTCTGCGTCTGTGTCTGTGTCTGTGTCTGCGTCTGTGTCTGTGTCTGTGTCTGTGTCTGTGTCTGCGTCTGCGTCTGTGTCTGTGTCTGTGTCTGTGTCTGTGTCTGTGTGTCTGTGTGTCTGTGTGTCTGTGTCTGTGTCTGTGTCTGTGTCTGTGTCTGTGTGTGCAGGGCTGTGACTCAGAGATCTCGTCCATGGTGACGGAGGCCCAGAGGAGGAGCGCTGAGTGTCTGGAGGCCGCTCTGCGTCTCATCAGCCGCCTGGCCGCCATGTCGGGAACCCTGCTGCACGTCACGGAGATGGGGGCCGACGCCGCCGGCAAGGTAACGCTCCCGCAACGCTCCCGTTGTGCTGTTATCACCAACACTGTTACACACACGTGTGTGTGTGTGTGTGTGTGTGTGTTATCTTGGAGAAGGGGGAGGATTGTTACTGGAATTATATATTTACGATGCACACACAACAATGTTTGCTTTCTATGCTACCCCACCCTTGATAATGATAACACAAGGTAACAGCTAAACAGTATGTTGGGATTCTAGTATGTTACTACAGTGTGTTGGTCCTTGACATGATTAGTAGTCAGAGTGTGTCTCTCCCCCTCAGTGTGTTACTACTACAGTGTGCTACTACAGTGTGTTACTACAGTGTGTTACTATAGTGTGTTACTACAGTGTGTTGGTCTTGACCTGGTCAGGTTCACAGTCAGAGTGTGTCTCCTCTCCTCTCTACAGTATGGTGGTCTTGACCCAGTTTGACAGTCAGCGTGTGTGTCTTGTGTCTCTCTCCTCAGCGGGCGGTGGGCGTGTCTCTGCTGCAGGGCACCAGCCAGGGTGTGCACTCCCTCCTGCAGATGGGCCTGACGCTGACCAACGACCTGCTGAGAGAGGCCCAGCTAGCCTACCCCCGGACCCCGGTAAGACGCATCCGTAGTACCAGAACCGCTTCTATTACGCAGAGTAGGGTCTAGTAAATGGTAAATGGACTTATATAGCGCCTTTATCCAAAGCGCTTTACAACGGCCTCTCATTCACCCATTCACACACACATTCACACACACATTCACACACCAATGGCGGCAAGCTACCATGCAAGGCGCCGGCCGGCCCCGCTCACTGGGAGCAATTTGGGGTTCAGTGTCTTGCCCCAAGGACACTTCGACATGTGGCCAGCCGGGGCTCGAACCGACGATCTACCGATCTGCCGACCTTGTGATCATTAGACGGCGGCTCCTCTACCTCCTGAGACACAGCCGGGTCTGGGCTTAAGCCTGGTGTGTGAAACCTGCGCCAGGACAGTTAACTCCCCTGGCAGAGCTGCTGACGGGCGTGAGGCCCGAGTCGTTACGTTTTTACATTTTTTGGCGTCGAGAAGACGGCTGATTCCAAAGTAGACTTACAATCAAAGAAAAAAGTTGGCTGCAGGGAGGCCATGGGACCCTCCAAAAGCATTGGCCAGTACGGGTATCGAACCCGCGACCTTCGCGTTATTAGCACGACGCTCTAACCAACTGAGCTAACCGGCCGGGTGGTCAGGGGTTGTTACAATACTCTAGTTGAGATGTGTACTTTAGATGTGTACTTTAGATGTGTACTTTAGATGTATACTTTAGATGTGTACTTTAGATGTATGCTTTAGATGTATACTTTAGATGTATACTTTAGATGTATACTTTAGTTGTATACTTTAGATGTATACTTTAGATGTATACTTTAGATGTATACTTTAGGTGTATACTTTAGATGTATACTTTAGGTGTATACTTTAGATGTGTACTTTAGATGTATACTTTAGATGTATACTTTAGATGTATACTTTAGATGTGTACTTTAGATGTACACTTTAGATGTATACTTTAGATGTATACTTTAGATGTATACTTTAGATGTGTACTTTAGGTGTGTACTTTAGATGTGTACTTTAGATGTGTACTTTAGATGTATACTTTAGATGTGTACTTTAGATGTATACTTTAGGTGTATACTTTAGGTGTATACTTACAATCAAAGAAAAAAGTTGGCTGCAGGGAGGCAATGGGACCCTTCAAAAGCATTGGCCAGTACGGGTATCGAACCCGCGACCTTCGCGTTATTAGCACGACGCTCTAACCAACTGAGCTAACCGGCCGGGTGGTCAGGGATTGTTACAATACTCTAGTTTAGGTGTATGCTTTAGATGTACGGTATACTTTAGATGTATACTTTAGATGTATGCTTTAGATGTATACTTTAGGTGTATACTTTAGATGTGTACTTTAGATGTATGCTTTAGATGTATACTTTAGGTGTATACTTAATGTGTGTACTTTAGATGTGTGTACTTTAGATGCATACAAGATGTGGCAGGTTAGAGACTTGGTTAGATCAGGCTCGACCCTGGTCTGTGAAAAACCGAACGGCCCTTATTTCTCTTAAAAGGCTTCTTTTTTTGTTGTTGTTGTTGTTGTTGTTGTTTTTAACAGGTTCTTCAGAGTCTCAAATCCAAGATGTTGGACTTATCCTGCGCCCTCCAGAGATACATCCACTGCAATATGACGGTGGGTTGACCCCCCTCTCCTCCTCCTCGCTCTTGACATGGGGGAGGGGAAGGGGGGGGGGGGCGGAGGGCGTTAAAACGTTAAACGTTTCAGATGAATAACTCCTAGCCCCCCCAGGCCCCCCCCCAGCCTCCCCCAGGCCCCCCCCCCCTCTGTTAAAGGTGCCAACCAGCTTTTATTGCTCCTGTAAAGCCAGAGCGGCCTGTTGGTCGCGGGTCTTATCAGGCCCGGTCTCCCTGCGCGGGTCGTTCAGGTAATGGATGTGTTGAATGAAGTGACATCAGTCACCCCGGAACGGGCCTGCGCGCCGTTATCTGCCCGCTCACAAACTAGCACCTTTTGTTAGCATCGATCGTAGCGGTTGGGAGGCAGATTGGGACAAAAAGGGTGTGGGGGGTGTCCCAATCTGATGTCCTCATTGTTATCTAACAAAAGGGGTCCAGACAAAACGACCTGGGGCTGAGGTTCTGAGAGATGGAGGGGGGCTGTGGTTTCACATGACAGTGGAGCGTTACATAATTGTAAAATATATGATGTATGTTTACCCCTAACGAATGGTAAACGAATGGTAAAGAATATGTGAATTAGTGTCTATGAATCAATGAGTTATTCAACAGTGCTGTTTCTGTGTGTGTGTGTGTGTGTGTGTGTGTGTGTGTGTGTGTGTGTGTGTGTGTGTGTGTGTGTGTGTGTGTGTGTGTGTGTGTGTGTGTGTGTGTGTGTGTGTGGGTGGGTGGGTGGGTGGGTGGGTGGGTGGGTGGGTGTGTGGGTGGGTGGGTGGGTGTGAATTAGGACTGTCTAGGGATTGTGTTTTCACATGACAGTGGAGCTAGGGGAGTCTATGGGTTGGGTTTTCTACAGTTTGTGGGCTGTTGTGGGATTTGGGAGGAACTCTGTTGCCTCTATTCTGCAGTGTCTGAGGGGGAAAGGCACTGATAGGCTTTTGTCACAGGTTCAAAGGGTTCATTCTCCTTGGAAAAATGATACATCAACTGTAATTTGTGTCTGTGTGTTGGTATCAATGACTTGTAACATCTGTGTGCGTGTGTGTCTGTGTGTTTATGTGTGTGTGTGTGTGTGTGTGTCTTTGTCTGTGTGTGTGCTTGCGTGCGCGTGTGTGGTCTGTGCCTGTGCCTGTGTGTGTGCCTGTGCATGCGTGCGCCTGTGTCTGTGTGTGTGTGTGTGTTTGTGTGTGTGTGTGTGTGTGTGTGTGCGCGCCTGTGCGTGCGTGCGCTTGTGTCTGTATGTCTGTGTGTGTGTGTGTGTGTGTGTGTGTGTGTGTGTGTGTGTCTCTCTCCACAGGAGAGGGAGGACAGCTCAGAGGAGCCAGTGGAGGAGGCCGACCCGTCTCTCCTCCACAGCCTGAGAGCCACGGCCGCCAGGCTGTTCCAGCTCACCCAGGCCATCAGACAGCTCCACGCCTCCGTGTCTGCCTGCTTCAGAGGTAACCTCCCCTGGCAGAGCATGGTGCTACGCTCCCCTGTAGCTCAGCTGGTAGAGCATGGCGTTAGCAACGCTTAGGTTGTGGGTTCGGTTCCCGCTGAGACCTATACTGAGAAGTAACCCTAACCCTCACTGCAAGTTGCTTTGGAGAAAAGCGTCAGCTAAATGTTGTGTATTATTATTATTATTATTATTATTATTATTATTATTGACTTACAATCAAAGAAAAATATGGCTGCAGGGAGGCATGGGACCCTTCAAAAGGATTGGCCAGTACGGGTATCGAACCCGCGACCTTCGCGTTATTAGCACGACGCTCTAACCAACTGAGCTAACCGGCCGGGTGGTCAGGGTTGTTACAATACTCTACCCAGCGCTGCGTATGACTAGTACTCTACTCTGGTAGATGGTGGTTGTGGATGTAATTATTATTATGGAAACAGCTTTGGCTTTAGGGAACAACAACCACTGGCTCAGCAGTGCATGTGTCCCTCACTGCAAGTCGCTGAGTAGATCGGGTTGCCAATCTAATCTGGCCTGGAGCTGTGCCAACTGTCTTGGCCAAACCGAGCTGAGAGACAGTATTACGGCTTCAGTAGAGTAGTGTATACTATGTTGAGTCACAGCGAGAAGACCAAACTATCTTTTAGAGACTCTCCACTGGCTTCCTGTTAAGTTCAGAATAGATTTCAAGATCCTTCTGCTTGTTTATAAAGCTCTCACTGGCACAGCACCAGAATATCTGAAAGACCTTTTGCTAGCCTATCAGCCCAGTAGAGCTCTCAGGTCTTCTGACGCTGGTTTTCTCTGTGTACCACATGTACAAAAGAAGAGATTTGGTGAGGCTGCATTCTCATTTTATGCACCCAGATTGTGGAATGCACTGCCAGTTTACATTAGGGATGCAACCTCAGACAATATGCTCAAGACTAAAAACCCATCTTCTTAATATTGCCTTTAAATGACTAAATAATTAAACTATGATTATATAATGATTGGAGCACTTTGAGCTGCAACGTTTGAAAAGCGCTGTACAAATAAAATGTATTATTATTATTATTATTATTCCAACTATAATGCAAAAAAATATTTTGCAAAAGGAGAACAGTTTACAAGCATGTCAAGACAAGTCTTTAACAGTGAAACGTTTCAGGACAGTCCTTTCAGAGAGGAGACATGGCACTTTTATACACAGGTAATCAGCCTGTTATCAGGTAAGGTTCAAGCCAATCACAGACATTTCCTGTATGAGGAGGAGGGGCTAGCTGTGATGCAAATTATGAAGAGGTTATGGGGGATTGACCCCCCACTTTCTCTTAGAGACACAAAGGTGGAAAAGGGACACAAAGGCCACGAACTGTTCTGGTCTGGTTTTAGAGTACTGGGCCTGTGGAAAGCCAGAGAGAAGAGAGCAACTAGGTCTTTGTGATCATTTAAATGTATCTGTTGTCTCGCCAATGTCAAACTTCAAGTAGAGAAACTGTTTTTCATTGTAGAACAGGCCGGGGTCGTCCAAGTGTGTTGATTCAGCCCAGACAGTCTGACTGATAGTAGTATGACAAAATGTCTTCCCACTACACTTATGACAAAATGTCTTTATCAAACTAATAATTTTCCCCTACACACCCTACAGGTAAAGGTAGTGAGTCCAGCCTCAGCGCCTGCAGGGAGTCCATCTCCTCCGCCTCCAGAACCATAGACGAGGTCATCAACGGCCTGGGGGGGGCGGGGGGGGCCTCTGGGCTGCAGCTGCCCTGCGTCCAGAACGTCATGGCGGCCCGCGACGACCTGCACGCCGCCCTGCTGTCCCTGGGTACCGCCTTCGACCAGACGGGGGCGGCGGAGAGCAGCAGGGGGGGGTCGACCGGCTCAGAGAAGAGCGAAGGGGGCTCCGCCGCCTCGTCCTCCAGCGCCCTCAGGAACAGAGCCGCCACCCCCAGCGCGGTGCTGCATTCTCTGTCCTCCGGGGGGTCCTCGTGGGGGGTTCTGGGGGGGTCCTCGTCCAATGGCGAGCCTCGGTGGGTTTGAACATGTTGACATGTTGACGCTCAGCCAATCACATGTTAGAGGTGGAAAGAGCTGGTGGGGGGGTGGTGGTATCAACGTTGCTAAAGTAAAAAATCCAGGTTTCTTTTTTTTTATGAATCCTCGTTATCAAAATTAAGCCTGGATTTTTACTTTAGCGACATTGATGGTATACCCCCCCTGGTGAACAGTGAGAATGAGAGTGTTTGGCTTCTTACTCAGAACCAGGTAGAGATGTCCTGTACAGTGTAGGGTTGCACATTTCGGGGGAATATTCAGAAGTGGAAACTTTTCGGTGGGAATTAACAGGAATATAATGTGAATTCACTGAAATACATGCAAATGAATATTAATACCATTTAAATGTAGATGTTTTATTTTTGCATTGGATATACTTGTAATATCATATGGAGACAGAAACCTTGTCCCTTATGACCTTGTCAGAAGTAGATATGATTGCACATGATAAGTCCTCCTTCCAATAGGAAAAAAAGAAGACTTACAAACTTTAATTAAAACGAGTTGACTCTTCACATGGGATGGTTCCTCTGAACAACAGAAGAAAGGGGATATCGTACGCTCCCCAGATGTTGAGAACCAGCTCTGTGTGATGGAGGAATGCACTATGTATGCGGACTTGCTATTCCATTCAACTGTGGATCGTTGAACCAAAGATATGCCACAAGACCTAGAATCGCCAACACAAAAGTGGTTCACAGTTAGAAGCAAAAAAAAAAAGAATTCGATGAATTTAAACAGAATTCCGAACACTGCTTAACTTCCCACGGAGAAAGTTTCCGACCCTTTGCAACCCCACTGCTACTCACATTGCTACTCTCCCAGCCAGAAGAGGAATGGCTCTACAGAATATACAGATCATGGCTCTACAGAATATATACGTAAGGTTTTGTAATGTTTCATCTGCTGAAGAAGCCTCAACTCTACAGGATAATCCAGTTGCACTATTACCTATGAGGATGTCAGGTGTACTATTACCTATGAGGATGCCAGGTGTACTATTACCTATGAGGATGCCAGGTGTACTATTACCTATGAGGATGCCAGGTGTACTATTACCTATGAGGATGCCAGGTGTACTATTACCTATGAGGATGCCAGGTGTACTATTACCTATGAGGATGCCAGGTGTACTATTACCTATGAGGATGCCAGGTGTACTATTACCTATGAGGATGTCAGGTGTACTATTACCTATGAGGATGTCAGGTGTGTACTCTGTTGTGGCAGGTAGAGACTTAAGTTATGTTGCACTCCAAGCCTGCTGACTGTGTCTTTGTTGAACCTCCCTGACTGTCAGTCTGCTTCCAGGATATGTATGTAAATATTTGGGTAAAAGGTTTTTTCCTCAGTCTTCTTTTAAAAAAATAATCTGGTAGATTTGTTTGTGAAAACTAAGACAGGTAAGACAGGTAAATAATGCAATCATTTACTGTAGCTCACAGTATGGGTAGGGTTGTCAGTATTGGGTATTGGTAGGGTAGGGTTGGGTATGGGTAGGGTTGGGTATGGGTAGGGTTGTCGGTATTGGGTAGGGTTGGGTATTGGTAGGGTTGGGTATGGGTAGGGTTGTCAGTATTGGGTATTGGTAGGGTTGGGTTTGGGTCACATTTCACACTTTAGGCATCATGCACTCCACTCAGGAGAAAGGTCCTCCGATGTTTGCACTTCCCCTTCCCCAAGTCCCTGTCATTATCTATTATTACCTTGTGTATTCATAAATCCCCTTTGTGTAACTTCTTGGTAAAGATTTGATACCTCACAATTATGTCACAATTTGTATTTTTAATAAATCAATTAATTCCTATTTCTCTACTTGCTTGCAGGCTGTTGTTTATTATTGTTTCCATTCAATGTTATTTTGTGTGTAATGATGGATGGATGTGATAATGGATGTGTGTGATAATGGGTGGATGTGATAATGGGTGGATGTGATGATGGGTGTGTGTGGTGATGGATGGATGTGATCATGTTTGTATGTTTATTTATTTATTTACCAGGGACAGTGCACATTAGTTGCAATAATGAATAAAGATTATGTTTTACAACACTATGTTGTGATTTCAACTGTTTGAACAGCAGGAGGTTGGCATCACCGACACCGCTTTGTCATGGTTCAAGTCCTACCTCAACAATAGAACCTACGCCGTCCACATAGCAGACTGCTCCTCCAGACAAGCCAACCTCACCTGTGGGGTCCCTCAGGGCTCCATCCTCGGTCCCATCTTGTTCTCCCTCTACATGCTCCCCCTATGTCTAATCCCTCAACGCTACAATATCTCATTCCACTGCTATGCGGACGACACCCAGCTCTACCTGTCAATCAACACTGACGACCCCGCCGATCTGAAGCGCCTGATGGACTGCCTCCACGATGTGAAGGAGTGGATGGCCCAGAGCTTCCTACAGCTGAATGAGAGCAAGGGGGAAATCCTCCTCATCGGCAACACCACCGCCATCACTCAGCTCAGCACCAACATGGGAAGCCTGTCCACCCTTGTCAGACCACATGTCAAGAACCTCGGTGTCATCTTTGACTCCGAGCTTAACCTTGACCGACAAGTGAACTCCGTCGTGAAGGCATGCCTATACCAACTACGCATCATAGCCAAGATCAAGTCCTTCCTCACCCCCAGCGACCTGAGGAGGGTCGTCCTCATGCTAATATCATCTAGGCTTGACTACTGCAACTCACTATATGCGGGACTTCCTGATAAGACCATCTACCGCCTGCAGCTAGTCCAAAATGCCGCTGTCAGGCACCAAAATGAGGGACCACATCTCCCCTGTCCTCATCTCCCTTCACTGGCTCCCAGTGAAGAAGAGAGTGAAGTTCAAAATATGCACCTTTGTTTTTAAAGTTCTCAACAGTCTCGCCCCACCTTACATCAAGGACCTCCTGGACCAGTCTACCTCCTCAAGGCCCAGACCCAGGCTCAGGTCCGACGCCCAACTCAGCCTGAGGGTCCCACGTACCAACCTCAAGAGGAAGGGTGACCATGCCTTTGCAGTGATAGCACCGACCCTGTGGAACGCGCTCCCTTCTGCCATCAAGTTTGCCCCCACTCTGGACTCCTTTAGAGCCAAGTTAAAAACCCACCTCTTCCAAAATGACATTCCCTAAATCTACTCCCTATTTGTTGTGAATTGTATGCCTGAGTTTTACGTTTAAGTCGTCTGTGTCTGATTGCTCTCTGTGTTCCTTGTCTTTGTCTTTATCTGTTCCTTTACCCGGGCTGCGCCCCGGGCCGATGTAAAAGTTGGATGGGGGGCGCATTATAAATGAAATTAACATAACATAACATAACACACACGAACTTAAAACTAAAATATATATAGTGAGCTTAGAATTATAAGGTTCTATCTCCGTTTAGGGTAGTTCAGAGATATTGAGCGTCAACGTTTTTACATTCCATTATGTTTTGTGAGATGGAACCTTTGTATTTTATGAATTACTAACTCAAAACATGTCAACATTTTAAAAAGAACACCACACAGGCATTAATAAACACCTAATGGATCAGATTATGTAAAAAAACTCAATTTTGACAAAAAATGGAGATAGAACCTTATAATTCTAACGTCACGCTATGATGTATGATCTATATTCTGGTTGATCTCCCTGCAGACAGGCGTCTCCCACTGCAGCCCTGCGTCTCCTCATCACTCCTGATGTCACTAGGAGGTTCCCCAAACTCTGGAGGACCAGCCGATCAGAAAGCAGGGCTGGAGTCTAGTTCATACGGAAACACAACATTATAGTCTACTGTTATTTTGGTTCTTTTAGATAAAGTGAGAAAATGTAGCGCTTGATGGACTGAAATTCTTAGTAAAATCACGCGATCGTCAAGTCTCGATGGAGGTGGAATGAGGAGGACGCACTGGAAACCTTCTGGAAACTTTCTGGACACCATCGGTCACCAAGTCTGACTCAGGTACGACGATGCATTTGAGTAAAAAATACTTTTTATTTAAGTCCTTATACTTGTACTTATATCATTAGATGATGTAAAACTCCTGCAGTGTTGTTTTCTCTGTTGTACAACAGTAACTTAAGTTGATCAAGCTGGCGGTTTTTCTGTTCTTGACAGGATGCAGTGGTTTAGGTTAATATACCCGAATTTACTGGTAAGTACATCCATTTTCATTCATAATTCATTCGATATGTGATTACTTTTCTTTTAACCTAAAAACAATTGTTGATTTGTTTCTGATGCGCACGTAAACACTTCTCTCCATGTGCAAATACATAATATCATGTTCAACTGGTGAATTGAACTCAATGTTGTTTTAAAACGCCCACTCAGAAACACTCACGAATACATTCAATTCAATTCAATTCAACTTTATTCGCCATGTGCAGTGCACTAGGAACATGATTTGGTATTCAACCATAACAACAGATACATATGAATGTATGATGATGGACTTGATGTCAGGTCATTTAAGTCTACCACCTCTTAGGCAAGAGCTGTGTGTTATCTTTGAAATCATATTCCATAGTCTATCTCTCCTAAGGGTGTGTAGGAAGTGTCATAATTCATCTTAAAACATTGTAGGAACATTTTTGAAATATGAAATATGACCCACCATTAAAATAAAAAAACTCTCACAGGTTGGTAAACACTTTTCTTTCATTTCACAGATTTGGTTTCATCACTGCACATCAGGTACGGTGCCCTTTGACCCCTTGTCCTGTGACCATGGAAGAGGTGTAGTGTCCAGAATAGACCTATCCCTGCATGATGACCTCTGCATGACACGTATGATAAAGTTCTCAGCTTTTTAGTTTTTTTCTGTTTTAGATAACGTATAATTACAAAAACATATGACTTCACCACACGGAGTAGGCTGCGGCCGAGCATGTGTTCTGCGTTACTCCATCAGCTAATTCACCAGTCAGTCGCCGGCCATTAATCCCTCACTATGCTGAGATCATGTAAAACGCTGACCGCTGACCAGGAACATGCTTTAACACCAGTCCAAAAGAGCAGGAAGTTTTTGCTCTCGTTGCGCAATGACAGCCTGTATAAATCGTACTGTTCCCTAGGAGTTCATAATCTTTTTCTATACAGTGAGCAGCTCCACTAACCCATCTTTCTTGGGTTCTTTACTGGGAGAATCTCCAAAAGTATTTCTCTCAGGTTTCTGGCCTCCCTCCCTGTCTAAAAGCATTAGTAGAGAGGAGTTTACAGCGAGTCCCTTGCGCCTTGGTACCATGGGACTGTTTGAATAGCTAATAACGGTGTCCTTCCTCGAAGCCATCACAGATCTGAGGTAAACGGATCGGTCGAAGCAAGCTTCTCCTCGTATTGATTTCACCCAATGAAGTCAATAATGTCAGGGGAGTATTCCATCAACGTCGTTAAAGGAGAAATCCAGGCTTATTCTGAGTAAGTCTCGCGAGAGTTATAAAAATAAGCCTGGATTGTTTCCTTTAGTTGATGGAATACCCCCCAGATAGGTGATTTTTATCCAAGGAAGGGAGGGCAGAAGGATGCGTGTCAGGTATTCAGACAAGGCCCCAGGAACCTCTGACGTATGTGGAGAGGGAGGCCAGGAGACAGGACATGAGACATCGAAAGGGAAAAGCACTTTGAGATGAAACAGTGCTGTGTTTTTTCTTCTTTTTTTCTTCTTTTTCTTTTTTCCGAGTGGGGTAGTCCCACTCGTATATTTCCTTTTATTGATAGAGACAGTATAGATTATGACAGAAAGGATGGGTGAGAGAGAGAGAGAGAGAGAAGGGATGACAAGCAGGATATGTCCTGCCGGCCAGAATCGAACCAGGAACCCTGCGGTTGACCATGCTTAACCCACTACGCCACCTAAGCTCCCCCTCTTTTCTTCTTTTAATCAGACACAGCTTTGACGGTGGAGAGCAGGACCCTGTTCACCTACGATGAGTCATACTACGAGTACGTCCCCGTCAGGCTCCCCTGGCACGGGGCCGGACGCCTCTGTGACCAGCGGTCGGGGTCCCTCGCCACCGTCGCCAACGCCTTCGAGAACCGTGAGCTGACCAGCTTCTTGATGTCCTTGAACATCACCAAGCCTGTCTGGATCGCCAGGAAAATCATGACACACTTGAAGAGTGAGTTCAGTTTCTGTTCGGTTCAGTGTGCCATTTCTGACGCTTTTTTATTGAAATATCGGCACTTTCTCGTACTCTAACAGTAGGGTCTTTGTGTGTGTGTGCCTCGGGGCAATAAAAACCCCAGAAACTCCGAAATAATATGACTAATAGATTTTAAATTGGACTGACGACATCGCCGTGTAATCCCCCCACACGGTCTAGTGAATAAGTGTTTCCCCAAGTGTTTACAACTTACAATACGACCGCAAAATCGAACTGCGTAATATCGGTCCTTTTATGTGTGGTTCCAGGCTGTTGTTTTTTGGGGGGATATTACAGTAACTGTATATAACATGTAGGCTGGAATATTTTAATACGAAGTGGAGGAAAGTTTCTTTTTTCTTTTTATTCAATCCAATACTGATGCTATTGATTAAGTTGTACGGGTCTGTGTTTCTGGGGGGTATTCCCCCCAAATCCAGGCTTATTCTGATGAGTCTCGCCAGAGAGTTATATATAAGCCTGGATTTTCCTTTAGCGACGTTGATGGAATACCCCCCTGGTCTTTGTTATTTCATGTTTTACTTTCTTTCTTACTTAGTTTTTTTGGTGTTGGTGTATGAAAATGAAAATGACAACAATATAATAATTATAATAATATAATAACTTTTATTTGTATAGCGCTTTTCCTGCAAACGCTGCAGCTCAAAGTGCTCCAATCATTATATAATCATCATTTAATTATTTAGTAATTTAAAGGCAATATTAAAAAGATGGGTTTTTAGTCTTGACTTGAACATATTTGCTGAGGTTGCATCCCTAATGGAAACTTTATTGTGTTCAATAAACATATTGTGAAAAAAACAAAACAAAACAAAACTGTATAATGCATGCAACAGTTCACTCTCTATCCTCTCTCTCCTCTATCCTCTCTCTCCTCTCTCCTCTATCCTCTCTCTCCTCTCTCTCCTCTCTCCTCTATCCTCTCTATCCTCTCTCCTCTACCCTCTCTACCCTCTATCCTCTCTCTCCTCTCTCCTCTATCCTCTCTCTCCTCTCTACCCTCTATCCTCTCTCTCCTCTCTCCTCTATCCTCTCTACCCTCTCTCTCCTCTCTCCTCTATCCTCTCTATCCTCTCTACCCTCTACCGTCTCTCCTCTCTACATCCTCTCTCCTCTACCCTCTCCTCTCTACTCTCTACCCTCTACCCTCTACCCTCTACCCTCTACCCTCTCTCTCCTCTATCCCACAAACAGAAGCGTCCCCGCAGACGCTGATCCTGGAGTTCGCGGGCCGGTCGGACCGGAAGAACGCCCGCCTCCTCCACCGCTTCCCCTCCATGCCGGCCGTGACGGTCTGCCTGCGCCTGCGCTTCGACCCCGCCCTCCTCGGCGTCTCCACCGTCTTCTCCTACTCCGTCCGCTCCTTCATCAACGAGTTCCAGCTCCGCGCCACCCTGGGGGGCCCGGACCGGCCCGTCGTCCAGCTGGCCCTGCTCCTCCACGGCACCCACGGCCCTTACCAGGACGCCTTCCCCCACGACGGCTCCTGGCGGTCGGTGTGCGTGAGCTGGTCGCGGGCCGGCGGCGGGGGCCGCTGGGCGCTCTTCGCCGACGGGGCGCCGGTCGGCCGGGGGGACGGCCTGTACGGCGGGGGGGACGTGGGGGCCGACGGCCTGTTCATCGTGGGCCAGGAGCAGGACACGTTCGGGGGCTCGTTCAAGAGCGCCGAGTCGTTCTCGGGCAGCGTGACGCAGCTGCACGTGTGGACCCGGGCGCTGGAGGACGGCGAGGTGGCGGCCGTGGAGAGGGAGTGCTCCTCGCGGGCCGCGGCGGCCTCGGGGCTGGCGTTCGAGTGGAGCACGGTCGCCCTGGAGATAGAGGCCTCCCTCGGGAAGGTCTGGGCAGACTCGCCGTGCGGAGGTAAAAAAAAAGGAGGAATCCTCGGGGAGGAGGAGGACACGGTTTGATTTGAACCGTCCAGACTATACCTGCCTTTCTCTCTCTCTCTCTCTCTCTCTCTCCGCCCCTCTCTCTCTCTCCCCACCCCTCTCTCTCTCTCTCTGTGTCTTTCTCTGTGTGTGTGTGTCTCTCTCTCTCTCTCTCTCTCTCTCTCTCTGTGTCTCTCTCCCCGCCCCTCTCTCTGTGTCTCTCTCCCTCTGTCTCCCCCCCCCTCTCTCTCTCTGTGTGTTTCTCTCCCCCCTCTCGCTCTCATTTCCTCACACTCTCTGTCCCCCTCTGCATTCCTATTTCCTATTTCTCTCCCTCTCTCTCCATCCCCCTCTCCTTCCCCCTCACATCTATTCCCCCCCCCGCTCTGTCTCTCAGCCCCCCCCTCTCCTCTCTCTGTATCTCCCCCTCTCTCTCTCTCTCTCAGTCCCCCCCTCCTCCTCTCTCTGTGTCTCCCCCCCCCTCTCTCTCTCTCTCACCCCCCCCCTCCTCCTCTCTCTGTGTCTCCCCCTCTCTCTCTCTCAGCCCCTCCCTCTCCTCTCTCTGTATCTCCCTCTCTCTCTCACCCCCCCCTCCCCCCTCCTCCTCTCTCTGTGTCTCCCCCCCCTCTCTCTCTCAGTCCCCCCCCCCCCCCCCACCCCCTCCTCTCTCTGTGATTCAGGCTTACTGACATTATGAGTTCCAGAGCAGCCGATGGCAGAGGAGGTTCCCCCCCGTCTCTCTCCCAGGCAGCAGCAGCGAGCAGCAGCAGCAGCCTCCTCATGAATAGAGGACCCGGTGGCCAAGTTGTAATTGGCAAACTGAGACCTAATGGTTGTAAATATTTCATGTGTGCCGTAATACTGGATCCCACCCTTCAAAACAAACTCCCCTCTGACATAGTCAACCCCTGTGAGTCACGCCGACTTACTTACTTCGGTTCGGCTCGAGTTCCTTCCTCTCCTCTCCCCCTCTGGTAAGAACTAGAGAACACAGTCACACGGGGGCAGATGGTGAGTCTCTGTGCGGTCCGTCAGAACCTCCAGACCGACCCAAGGCCCCCTTCCTTCTCCTCTGGTTTATCAGACCGTTGGCAAGCTTTGACTCGTTTCTGACCTCATGGAAAACCAAACAAATAAGCCCGGCAGACACACGCTCTGCATTATGTCAATCTGGCCGTTCGACATCCTCAAGTTCGGTATGTAAGGGCTCGTCCAACCGTTGGAGGGTTTATATGGACTGCACTTATATCCAAAGCCTTTATCCAAAGCGCTTTACAACGGCCTCTCATTCACCCATTCACACACACACTCACACCACCAACGGCGGCCAAGCTACCATGCAAGGCGCCGGCCGGCCCCGCTCACTGGGAGCAATTTGGGGCTCAGTGTCTTGCCCCAAGGACACTTCGACATGTGGTCAGCCAGCCGGGGCTCGAACTCGAACCGCCGATCTTCCAACCTTGCGATCATTAGACGGCGGCTCCTCTACCTCCTGAGACACAGCCGCCCCATTATATATTATCTACTTTTTTTTTTTTTCTCACTAGGAAACGGCAGTGAGTCGGGGGGCCAGTTCCTGTCCTCCCTCCTGGACGTGGCCTACCACAACTTCTCCTCTGAGGTGGTCTACAAGCCCCAGGACGGCGAGTGTGTGACCGTCGACCCCCTGAATGGAAGCTGGGGCCTGGACGTGTGTGAGACGTCCAGAGGGGCGGTCTGCCAGTTTGAGAAAGGTGATTTCATCACACTGTTCATACTCGTTCACAACAAGAATTGGTCATTCGAAACAAGAATCAGTCATTCAAAACAAGAATCAGTCATTCAAAACAAGGATCAGTCGTTCAAAACAAGGATCAGTCGTTCGAAACAAGGATCAGTCGTTCAAAACAAGGATCAGTCGTTCAAAACAAGAATCAGTCATTCAAAACAAGGATCGGCCGTTCGGAAACAAGAATCAGTCAATGAAAACAATAGTCATCCTTGAGTGTATTACCTACCCGTCTCAAGGATGCACTGAATAAACAGTATCTCTTTCAAGTTCAAGTTTATTAGGGGTTTAGGGGGTTTTTAGGGTTTGGAATTAAAATAAAAGTCAGTTAAATTCTCAGGCTCGCACCATCTGGTTCAGGGTTCTGCAACGCTGGTCTGATGACTCAGAGGGTGTTGAGGAATTTCTCAGCTTCAGCACACACACCACACTCTACTCATTGACTAATCATCACTACATACTTTAAATGACCAAGTGTTAGTGCTTGGTTGGAGCAAAAGCCTGGGTTAAAGAATATTCTAGACTGTAGTCTAGGTTATGCTTCCAGTGTAGTGGAAAACCTGCCCAGGAGAGTCCTGAAGTGTGTTATACACTGCAACAAGTCAGCGCTTAAAAACAAGAAGAAAAAATAAGGGAAAAAATAACTTAAAATAAGCTAAATTATCTGCCAACAGCACAGGATATTTTCACGTGCCAATGTTCTTTTAAAACAAATACAAATATATCTTAAAACTAGTGCAGTCGGACAAAAAAAAAAAAGCATTAATTGCCTTGATTTAAGATCTTTGGAACAGTGAAGCATTTTTTCCTTTTTTGGCTCTTTGCTCCAGGGGTCTGGATTACCAAAACAATTACTATGAGGTTGTCATCTTCTATGTGATGGTGTTTGTGTACATGTTGGTTTCACCATTCAGAAATGACAACACTTTGTATGCATAGTCCCCCAATTTTCAGGTACCCAAAAGTAATGGGACGATTGGCTTGACAGGTGGTAAGTCAGGTGTGTTCTGTCCCATCATGTGTGCAGCATAAGAGAGCCGTCAACGTCTGGTATTGACTCTAGGCTTTGTGTTTGCCTTTGGACTTTGTTACGAGTTGTTGACATGGAACAAAGTCATGGAAATCATTATTACGGTAGTCTGGAAAAATCAGAACGGAGCGATGTGTCCTACATACAGTTGCGTGTCGAGACGTCTCGCCCTGATATTTTCTTTCCTCCCCCACGTCTGATCACAGAAGGATTGGATGTCTTCGGCTTTCCCAAGACCAAGTTTTTCACCAAAGTCAGCGAGGATCCGCTCGCCAGACCTGTAAGTTGGAAAGTTCACCCAGCTGTTGTCTATTAGCTTTCACTGAATCACCAATCACACAGGCAGCCACAGCAGACCTGCCTCAGCATCCAAACCAGCGAGCCAATGGCATCAATATCCACGTCCCCCCCGAGTACCGTAGACATCTAGACTGTATCAGAGTATCAGAGTGTATATTTAGCCGGAGAAATGTTCACAACCCTCTCCCAAGACATAGACAATAAGTAGTTTCATGTGTGATACGTCCCGCTGTGGTTGTCGAGGGATCCTAGTTGCCTATAAAGCCTCACATTGTGAGGAATTAGAACTGTGACTCATGTGAATCCACCATGCTTCTCTTTCACTAGGTTAGTACAGTAGGTTAGTACAGTAGGTTAGGGTTAGGGTCTCACTCTGTCTGTCTCTCTCTGTCTCTCTGTCTCTCTCTCTCTGTCTCGCTCTGTCTCGCACTGTCTCTCTCTGTCTCTCTCTGTCTCTCTCTCTCTGTCTCTCTCTGTCTCTCTCTCTGTCTCTCTCTCTGTCTCTCTCTGTCTCACCCTGTCTCTCTCTGTCTATCTCTCTCTGTCTGTCTCTCTCTGTCTCTCTCTGTCTCTATCTGTCTCTCTCTGTCTGTCTCACTCTGTCTCATTCTGTCTCTCTCTGTCTCACTCTGTCTCTCTCTGTCTCGTTCTGTCTCTCTCTGTCTCACTCTGTCTCACTCTGTCTCGCTCTGTCTCTCTCTCTGTCTCTCTCTGTCTCTCTCTGTCTCGTTCTGTCTCTCACTCTATCTCTCTCTGTCTCTCTCTGTCTCGTTCTGTCTCTCTCTGTCTCATTCTGTCTCTCTCTGTCTCTCTCTGTCTCTCTCTGTCTCTCTCTGTCTCGTTCCCTCCAGGTGATAGAGGAGATGAGCGCCAACGCGTCGTCAGACAGAGACCTGGCCTCCCAGGACCACCTGACCGGCGCGCTGCTGAGGGTCCTGGAGGAGGGCGGCTCTGACCTCCTCACCCCCGCGGACATCCTCTTCCTCACCCAGATGATGGAGCTGGCCGCGGCCACCCAGATCACCTCCTCCTCCACCTCCTCCACCTCCTCCACCTCCACCTCCTCCACCTCCACCTCCTCCACTTCCACCCAGGCCGAGGCCATCGTCTCCATCGCCACCAACTACCTGAAAATGGCCAGCCACATCCTGGACCCCAAAATGGCCGCCCAGTGGCTGGATCTGACAGAGGATGGGGTGCGTCTGGCTGACCATGAGCGGTTTTGAATGAATGTGCTCTGATGGGGGTGTTTTTGAGACATTTTTGTTGTTGTTAAGTAGATGGTATTATTAATAATAATAATAATACATTTTATTTATGGGCGCCTTTCAAGGCTCTCAAGGACCCCAGAATGTTAGGTGGCAGGGAGTTCCAGAATGTTAGGTGGCAGGGAGTTCCAGAATGTTAGGAGACAGAGAGTTCCAGAATGTTAGGTGGCAGACAGAGAGTCCCAGAATGTTAGGTGGCAGAGAGTTCCAGAATGTTAGGTGGCAGAGAGTTCCAGAATGTTAGGAGACAGAGAGTTCCAGAATGTTAGGAGACAGAGAGTTCCAGAATGTTAGGTGGCAGAGAGTTCCAGAATGTTAGGTGGCAGAGAGTTCCAGAATGTTAGGGGGCAGAGAGTTCCAGAGGCGGGGAGCAGAACGGCTAAAGGCTCTAGATCCCATAGTAGTAGGTATTGATGTGTTTTTGTGTTTCTTGTGGTGTTGCTTGCAGGCCGCTGTGGGGCCGTTCACCGTGGTGGAGAGCATCGACAAGATGGCGGGAACGTTAGCGGACGTATTAGCCGCGGACGGGAAAAGCTTCACGCTGTCAACCAAGAACATAGGTGACTGTGCTGCCTCTGTGTGTTGTTGTCTTTGAGTCGTGGGAGACTTATTATCCCCACAAGCGGTTCCAACGAACCCCGGCTGGCCACGTGTCGAGGTGTCCTCGGGCAAGACACTGAACCCCAAATTGCTCCCAATGAGCGGGCCGGCCGGCGCCTTGCATGGTAGCTTGGCCGGCATCGGTGTGTGAATGTGTGTGTGAATGTGTGTGTGAACGGGTGAATGAGAGGCCGTTGTAAAGCTCTGTGGAATAAGGCGCTATATAAAGCCTGGTACACACATAAAGATAATCTGGCCGATTTTGGCCCAATTTCCCCTCTTCCGACCAAGAACCGCAAACGCACGATTATCGGATGGCTCTAAAGATTATCCTACAAGATTATCCTGTGGTGTGAGGTGTGTTAAGCGTCAAATTCTCCCAACAATCTGCTCAGAAAATTGTCTTTTTATCTTCATGTGTGGGGTCTCTCTCAGATAGAAAAATCTGTTAAGATATAGAAAATCTTTATGTGTGTACCAGGCTTAAGTCAGTCCGTTTACCGTTTATTTCTGTGTTCCCAGACGTGCACATCGAGGGCAGGACGCTGTCCCAGCCGAGCTGTAGCTGTGTGTTCCAGCCCTCGGTGTTGGGCAGCCACGCCGCCAGCGCTACCGCTAGCCCCAGCGCTAGCCAGGATGAGCTGCTCATCCCCGACACGGAGGTCCAGAGACTACACACCCTCGGTAACACACACACACACACACACACACACACATGACCACGTGCGCACACACACAATGATATACACACACACACACACACACACACACACACACACACACATGACCATGCGCCCACACACACACACACACACACTCACACACACACACACACACACACACACAATGATACACACACACACACACACACATATGACCATGCGCCCACACACACACACACACACACACACACACACAATGATAGACACACACACACACACACACACACATCTCAGAGTTGTTGAATGTTGGTCTGTGTCATCCTGCGTTCCGCTCCCTCAGGTTATAAGGAGGTCATGTTCATCCACACCTACTACCGCCATCTGATGGAGGTCCAGTCTAGAATGGAGCTGGAGCCTTCTTCATCTAAGGACCAGACTGACAACAGGTCTGATCTCTCCCTTCACACACTCACATGTCATCCTCTGATCTGGGTTCAGCTCTAGAGCGTCCAGCTACTCTTCTAGGCTACACCTATTTGGATTCAATCATTTACACAGAAGATAAGTTAAGACTGAGATAAGATTCAACTGTCGTTGTCGTTCACAACCAAATGTAGTAATGTACTGTAGTACCAAATGTGCGCACGTCTTTTTGTATTTATTTATTTACCAGGGACACTGCACATTAATCAACAAATCAGTTTCCACATCGATGTAAATGTGCCAGAGTTAGCTCATGAGCTAATTTCGAGCCCGGCTGGCCACATGTCGAACTGTTCTTGGGCAAGACACTGAACCCCAAATTGCTCCCAGTGAGCGGGGCCGGCGCCTTGCATGGTAGCTTGCCGCCATTGGTGTGTGAATGTGTGTGTGAACGGGTGAATGAGAGGCCGTTGTAAAGCGCTTTGGATAAAGGCCCTTATATATAAGATATAAGTCAGTCCATTTACCATTTATTTATAAGAACCAGCCGGTGTAACCGTGAGCTGTCTTGGTGTTTCCCCGTAGTGGACGACCTCCTGGTCGCCTGGCAACTGCGGTCATCTCAGCCTCCGTCCGAGACGTCTCCCAGGCCCAGAGCATCCCTGTGGCGGTCCAGTACACCCTCTCCTCCTCCTCCTCTCACCTGGTACGTACCAGTACACCCTCTCCTCCTCCTCACACCTTGTACGTACCGGCCTACCTTCTTCGTATGGTGGGCGTGAGGGGGGGGTCTTTAGGTGATTGAGGTGTATTGCATGTACACTGAACAAAGATAGACCAGCCAAAGTTCACCTGTGTAATACTCATGCTGTCTAATCAGCATCTTCATATGCCACGCCTGTCAGGTGGATGGGGTATCAACAATCTGAGGGAAATAGGCCTTTTGTGTACATAGAAAAACTCTTAGACTCTTTGATTTCAACTCATGAAAAGTGTTGCGTTTATATTTTCGTTCAGTGTACGACGCATGGGTGTTCCTCAGTTTCTGTTCTTAGGCAACGTCCCCTGGTCCCAACAAATCATATCATAATAATAACAACATTATACTATTATAATAATATTTCAGCTGGTGTAGTGACAGAACACCAACTTCCTGCCAACCCATTCCAGTTGTTGTCGTGGTAACGGCGGTCAGGGAATAGCAGCAACCCCTTTGGGGAATCATCAGCATTCTTATCCAAACTCTCAAAAACATTATACAGCCATGTGTCATCCACTTGACGTGTACTGTATCCACAACGTCGAGATGTTGGCCCAGGCTGGTGAGTATAAGTCCCCTGGACCGCTCCTGTGTTGCTCTTGGCTCTGGGTTTCTCTGGTGAAGGAGGAGGGCGCGAGACCGAAACATCTGGTTCTCTTCTAGGTGGAGTATTCTCCGAGAGCCGCCACGCCCGTTTGCGCCTTTTGGAATTTCAGCCTGATGTAAGTATGGTATGACCAACCAGCCAACAGACAGGAAGTCCCCTGGGTGTCACATGTCAGTTTGGAATTAGGAACCCTAAGTGTCCTGAATGTTGTGTACATGTTTGGGAGTGACGTCTTGTTGTTTGGTTTCTGAGGTGTTGTTGTTGTTGTGAAACGGACCCTCTCACAGGACCGGGCTCTCCGGAGGCTGGGCCAGCGAAGGCTGCAGGGTGACCTACACGGGCTCTGATGTCACTTCCTGTTTCTGTAACCACACCACTAACTTCGCCGTCCTCATGAACTACATGGAGGCCAAGGTGACTAAGGGACGCCGTTCGTTTCTAAGGGAGGAAAGGCGATAAGGGAAATGCGAGATAGATGACAAATGTAAAGAAGCTAGTTTAAGTGAATGCACACCTGCACACGCATGCACAGGCACACACACACACACGCATACGCACGCGCACACACACACACACACACACACACACACACACACACACGCACGCACGCACGCACACACACACACACACACACACACACGCTCATGGATAGTTAGATAGATATGTATTGAGTTGTCTTTATCAAGCTCAACCAACAAGGTGCAGTATGCCACATTGTCCAGTAGAGGTCACTGCATGTTTAGAGAACCACGCAAAGTCACTCATTCATCCACATGGTCCTGTGTGTGTGTGTGTGTGTGTGTGTGTGTGTGTGTGTGTGTGTGTGTGTGTGCTTTTTTGTAAATCTATATATGAAGAGAGTGTGTTATGAAGACAGTGTGTCTGTGTGTGTGTGTGTGTGTGTGCGTGCGTGTGCGTATGCGTGTGTCTGTGTCTGTCTATGTGCTTTTTTGTAAATATATATGAAGAGTGTGTGTTGACTTGGCCTACTGTGTGTCTCTGTGCGTGTGTGTGTGTGTGTGTGTGTGTGTGTGTGTGTGTGTGTGTGTGTGTGTGTGTGTGTCCCACAGTGGAGTCCAGAAGAGGAGCTCATCCTGACCAAGCTGACGTTCATCGGCTCCGGGGCGTCTCTCTGTGCGCTGGTGGTCACGCTGATGCTGTTCACTGTGCTGGAGTGAGTGTTGGGTCTATAGTGTTGGGTCTATCTGAGTGTTGGGTCTATCTGAGTGTTGGGTCTATAGTTCACTGTGCTGGAGTGAGTGTTGTGTACATTTCTACATGTTTGTTCACTGTGCTGGAGTGAGTGTTGGGCACATTTCTACATCTTTGGAATCTAGCAGACACCTTATTCCAAAGCGACTTAAGGCCAATGCACACGGCGTGCGATTTTGTCGCACGACAACATTCGATTCTCAATTCACACCACCAAAGTGTGTGGGCGTGAATGGAGAATCGAATGTTGTCGTGCGACAAAATCGCATCGCACGCCGTGTGCATTGTCTCATTCAAAACAGTGGAATCGAATTCGCGGTGCGACAAAATCGCACACTGTGTGCATTGGGCTTTACAATCAATACATTTGACTAAGCAGGTGAATCAACAGTTCACCAGTTGCAGCAGGAAGAGTAATCTAGCTCAGGCCAGGGGCCATTGGCAGTCTCCTTGATATAAAAAATAATAATATATATATTATTATTTTATTTATAATTTTATTCGTTATTTTTAAATATACAGACACTGGAGAAACAGTACAAGGGGGGCAGTAGAAGTCTTAGGGGACACAGTAAAGGGGAAAAGCGGGTGTCTCAGGAGACGCAGTGTTGGGGGGTAGTAGATGTCTCAGGAGGAGCAGTTAAGGTGTAACCTGAAGAGATGGGTCTTCAGTCTCCGACGGAAGATGGGTAGTTAGTGACTCTGCAGTTCTGACAGCCAGACCTCATTCTCTGGTACACAACACGCTAGTACAGCCAGACCTCATTCTCTGCTACACAACACGCTACTACAGCGCAGACCTCATTCTCTGCTACACAATCAATCAATTAAACAATCCTGGATTAAAAAGATTTTTAATCTGGAGATTTTACACTGAAAGTGTGATTTAGTCCCAGGACTAGGCTTAACTCGAGAACAGCCGCGTCTATTTTACCTACTATAAAAGCCGCCTCGGGGGAGTCAAATGACCATAGTCTTTACAATGGGAAGCTGCTACACACACACAACGACCACTAGTTGGTTGTCCTGTAAATTAGCCTGCCCTCCTACACAGCTTTATACAATCTTATCCTGATGTGATTTTGAAAATGTAAGGATACTGGGTGGTAGAACGAACATATGAATGAATGAATGAATGAATGAATGAATGAATGAATGAATGAATGAATGGTCTTTATTTTCATTGCTATAGTACAGGTACCAAACAACGAAATTTGGGAGGGGTGGCTCCCCTGGTGCTAGGAAAGAAAAAAACTAAAAAAAACAAGAAGGGAAAGGAGCTGGTTTACATAAATAAAGGCTATGTACACTATCCACTATACTATACTGTACAGATAGAACACTGTGCTGTACTCTATGCTATGCTATACCTATTCTAACATTTCCTATTTCTCTGCAACCTTATGTACCCTAGGGTTGTCATTATTATATATTATTATTATATCTAGGAAAAGTCATGAAAGGAGGGTCCTGAAATTTGATGGAGTGCAAAGATATAAAACATTCAATGAGTCGAATGACCCCACCCGTGGCTGTTCTAGTGTTAAAGTAGCAGCGACATCCACACAGCGCACACTTGTGGAACTGCTCGCAAAAATGAAAAAACCTTGACCTAAACATCTCCGCGGCAACAGAAGTCAAAGAGTCAAAATCGATTCGGATTAAAAGAGTCGATTCTGTTCTAATGAAAACGACCCATTCATTGAGATGAAGTCTAAACTCCTCTCACCTGAGTCGGCTGAATTGAAATGGAATCGACCCCCCCCCCCACCGTCCGCTGTTCCCCCCAGACACGCGGTTGGAATCCCTCCCGTCAACAGAGCTCTGTTTTAAGTAGGAATCAGTATTGAACAGCGCTAATGCAGTAATTAGTTATCTCTGTTCCCCCCCCCCACCCCCCCTTGGGAGGGTACTGTGAAGGTTTATGGTGGCATTACACTGGAGTTAATTAACTCCAAGGGTCATCTAGGGAGATCCCAATCAGTGGTGTGTTTGAATGGACGATTTGACCAGGAGATTCATGGCTCGGTCACAGCTAAATCAGCCTAGGACAGTACAGACGCACACACACACATGTACGCACACACACACACATCCACACACACACACACACACATACACACACACGGGCACACACACACACACACACGGGCATTCACACACACACACACACACACACACACACACACACACACACCACGCACACGCGCACCCACACAGGCATGCATGCACATACATGTACACACACGCACATACGCACACACACACACACACAGACGCATAAATGCAAGCTCACACACTCTCACTCACACACAACTAACTATTATACAAAGGCACGTCATGTCAAATCGATTGTATGACTGTGTGTGTGTGTGTGTGTGTATGTGTGTGTGTGTGTGTGTGTGTGTGTGTGTGTGACAGCATCCCCAGGTCAGACAGGACCTCCATCCACAGGAACCTATTCATCGCCCTCACCTGTGCCCAGGTGGTGCTGCTGTGCTCTGGGTCCGCCATCAACAACAAGGTAGGCCGCTTCACACACACACACACACACACACACACACACACACACACACACACACACACACTCACACACACACTCACACACACACACTCACACACACACACACACACACACACACACACACACACACACACACACACACAGTCACACACACACACACACAGTGGCTAGTCTCTCAGTGGTCTGTGGTGTGTGTGTGACATTTGACCTTTGACCCCCACCCTGGCCTGCACCCTGGTAGCAGCCCTGCTCCACACACACACACACACACACACACACACACAGTGACCTTTGACCCCTGACCCCTAGGTGGCGTGTACCCTGGTGGCGGCCCTGCTGCACCTGTTCTTCATGGCGGCGTTCAGCTGGATGCTGGTGGAGGGGCTGCTGCTGTGGAGCAAGGTGGTCACCGTCAACCTCAGCGAGGACCGCCACATGAAGTACTACTATCTGATAGGCTGGGGTAGGACCACACACACACACACACACGCACACACACACACACATGAAGTACTACTATCTGATAGGCTGGGGTAGGACCACACACACACACACACACACACACACACACACACACACACACATGAAGTACTACTATCTGATAGGCTGGGGTAGGACCACACACACACACACACACACACACACACACACATGAAGTACTACTACCTGATAGGCTGGGCACACACACACACACACAGCCTGACATCTCTTCAGGCTACACCTTAACTATCCCTCCTGAAGACCTCCCCATCCGCCTGTTCATTTGTACGCATCTCTACTGTATATAAAAATAAAAAAATAAAAATAAAAATCCTTCTTCTAGCAGTGTGACTGCCAAAGGCCTCTGGTCATAGATAGGTCTTGTTAGGCATAGATCACTTGTTCCTGCGATGACTGGTGGATAGATGATTCACTTACTTAGACTAATGTGTGTGTTGTAAGTCGCTTTGGATAAAGGCGTCTCGTGATCTTAGAATGACAAGGTTCTATCTCCGTTTAGGGCAGTTCAGAGATATTGAGCGTCAACGTTTTTACATTCCATTATGTTTTGTGAGATGGAACCTTTGTATTTGATTAATTACAACAACAACAAAAATCAACATTTAAAAAATAACACCACACAGGTATTAATAAACACCTAATGGATCAGATTATGTAAACTCAATTTTGACAAAAATGGAGATAGAACCTTATAATTCTGACGTCACGGTCTGCTTAATGCCTAAAAATGTAAATGTAATAATGTGAGATGTGTGTGTGTGTGTGTGTCTCCCCCCCCCCCCCAGGCCTCCCGGTGCTGATCGTCACCATCACGCTGGCCTCCGCCCCGGGGGGGTACGCTGCGGACGGACAGTGCTGGCTCAGCGTGCAGAACGGCGTCATCTGGGGCTTCGCTGGGCCCGTCATCTTCATCATCATGGTAACGTACCCTCGTCTTCATCACCACCATGGTAACGTACCCTCGTCTTCATCACCACCATGGTAACGTACCCTCGTCTTCATCACCACCATGGTAACGTACCCTCGTCTTCATCATCACCATGGTAACATACCCTCGTCTTCATCATCACCATGATAACATACCCTCATCTTCATCATCACCATGGTAACATACCCTCGTCTTCATCATCACCATGGTAACATACCCTCATCTTGACCACCATGGTAACATACCCTCATCTTCATCACCATGGTAACGTACCCTCATCTTCATCATCACCATGGTAACATGCCCTCATCATCAACATCACCATGGTAACATACCCTCATCTTCATCACCATGGTAACGTACCCTCATCTTCATCATCACCATGGTAACATGCCCTCATCATCAACATCACCATGGTAACATACCCTCATCTTCATCACCATGGTAACGTACCCTCATCTTCATCATCACCATGGTAACATGCCCTCATCATCAACATCACCATGGTAACATACCCTCATCTTCATCATCATGGTAACGTACCCTCATCTTCAACATCACCATGGTAACATACCCTCATCTTCATCATCATGGTAACGTACCCTCATCTTCAACATCACCATGGTAACATACCATATAGAATAATAGAATCAAATAAAGATAGACATAAATAGACATCTGAAACATGATATGTTTCCCCCTGAGCGCGTGGCCCTGGCCACCACTGACTGGTAAGAACACGTTCAGCAGACTCCTGCACACGCCAGAGGACCTGAACCTCCTCAGGACAGGAGATGCCGGTTGGCGCTATACAACAAATGCTAATAACCAGGGCTAATGCTGACCTGAGTCTCCTCAGAGAATGAGATACAACAGCTATACAACTAATGCAAATAACTAGGCCTAACGCTAACCTGAGCCTCCTCAGGAGATAAACGTGCGTCATTGAGAGAGAGAGAGAGAGCGGTTGGCGATCTCCCGCTTTTCCCCTTTACTGTGTCCCCTAAAACTTCTATTGCCGCCCTTGTACTGTTTCTCTGTTTCTCCAGTGTCTATATATATATATAAATCAAATAAAAAAAGATTAGAAGAAGGTGATAGAAGAAGATTGTTCCTTCTATCACAGAGACTGCCAATGGCCCCGGGCCTGAGCTGGATTATTCTTCCTGCTACGACTGGTGGATTGATGATTCACTTGCTTAGTCAAATGTATCGAATGTAAGTCGCTTTGGAATAAGGCGTCTGCTAAATGCCAAAAATGTAAAAAAATGTAAATGGCTCTATACAACAGCAACAAATAATAATACAAATGTAATCGTTTCACAGCGTCTGTTTATTCGAGTTCTGCTCTCTCTCTCTCTCCCTCCCTTCTTCCAGGTGAACATCATGGTTCTGACCCGGGTGGTGGTGATCACCATCTCCACCGCCAAGCGGAGGTCCATCATGCTGGCCATGGGCAGCAGCCCCGTGGAGCAGGCCTACGAGCAGATCCGGTCAGTACCACCGGGGGGCGATGTTCATCAGCTTTTTACTGCGTGCAGAGGGGAGGGAAGGGTGTTTTCTATCTACAAGGCGTCTCTTTGTGCCTCATCCAAGGCAACAGGATGTAGGTTTGTTTCGTTACGCGGTTGGTTGAGATTGTTGTTTCTGTTGTTGTTGTTGTTGTTGTTGTTGTTGTTGTTATTAGTCTGTAATGTAACGTACCTAGCGTAACGTGATTAGGGGTACAGAGGGTAGTTAAGTGTGTGTTGGTGTGTTTCTTCTTCCCCTGAAATGTCCACACACTGTTAGTGAAGTGTGTGTGTGTGTGTGTGTGTGTGTGTGTGTGTGTGCCAGTGTCATCTTCAGCGGTGCTCAGATTAAAAACTCAAATCAGTCAACGTTATCATTGTCACTTTTCTCTATATCTTTGGTTTCCCCCCTCAGTTTTTTATTAATTTCCATGAACCGGGGGGCACTAAATTACGGTCCACAACAATGACACAACTGTACAGTTATAATGCCTTCCCAGAAGCCCCCTTGTTGACAATCCATCAGAGGAAACCGTTCGGAAGGTGTAAATGTTATTCCTTGCGGCCCGGGGGGCGGTGGAGGGTTCCACAGTGAACACTCTGTGGAGGGATATCAATGGTTAGGTGTTGAGCGTTTAGCCGGGCCAACCCGATGGCAGCTCCAGTGGAAACCAAAACACATTCCTCCGCTGAATAAACTAGTTCCCGTGCCCGGTCGTTCCTGGCCTCACAGCTGGTGCGGTTTAGCGAACTCCCCGGCACCTGAACAGGGGAAGGGTAATTTCATCCTAAACAGAAAATTAAGGTCGATTTAACTGTGGAAATTGTCGCTGCGTGAGAATAACCATGCTGCCCCACTCCTCTGTTGTGCTTGGAATGACCCGCCCCGCCGCCCCCCGGTGCCAACCAGGCCCCCGCTGGGGCCCGCGAGCAGCCAGCCAGCCAGCCAGCCAGCCAGCCAGCCAGCCAGTCCGATGAGTCGAGCACAGGGCACGGAGTGATCATTAAATGTGATCTCTCTCTCTCTCTCTCTCTCTCTCTCTCGCTGTGTGAGAGTAGAGAGGTGGCTGGGTTGGGTTAGGGGTGGATGTGAGTGTGTTGTAGCGGCGGTGGCTAGGTGGCTAGGTGGCTAGGTGGCTAGGTCAGGGCTGGTGTGGTAATGGAGGTGGTGTCTGACGGGGGCGGGGGTGGTGTGTGGGTGTTCCCAGGGCCGCGGTGAAGGCTGTTCTGGTGCTGCTGCCCATCCTGGGCCTGACCTGGCTGTGTGGGGTGCTGGTGCCCTTCTCCATCGCCATGGCCTACATCTTCATCCTGCTCAACTCACTGCAGGTACATGCACACACACACACACACACACACACACACACACACACACACACACACACACACACGCGCGCGCACACACACACACACACACACACACACACACACACACACACACTGTGTGTGGGTCTGTCTCTCTCTCTTTCTCTCTCTCTCTCTCTCTTTCGTTCTTTCTTTCACTCACTCACTCTTCTGTTTTTTGTTTTTTCTTCTGTCTTTCATTTTCCCTTTTTTTTTTTCTCTCACACTCATCCAGTGTCATTCACTCTCTCTCTCTCTCTCTCTCTCTCTCATTCTCTCTCTCTCTCTCATTCTCTCTCTCTCTCTCTCTCTCATTCTCTATCTCTCTCTCTCATTCTCTCTCTCTCTCTCTCTCTATCTCTCCCTCTCTCTCTCATTCTCTCTCTCTCTCTCTCTCACTCACACACTCACTCAGTCTCTCTATTTCCTGAGATAGCTCCACTTCCACAGTGTTACCCAAGTGTGTGTACTTCGTACAGTAGACAAACAGGTATTTAAAAGGAAGATTACATTGAGGGGGGGCAGGGGCGGGGGGCAGACACATGAACTGTTGATTGGTACAAGAGGACCAATTGGCATTCATTTTGATGGTAGCGGCTCAAGTTTCACCTGAAACCCTTCTTGTTGCACCAGCTCCGGTTCTGCAGTATATGGACGTGTTATTAGAACTTAACACACAGATGAGACCGGGGGAAAGGATATAAATCAATAATTGTGGCTGATAAGATTTCTTAAGGGACTCTCTCTACCAAGAAAACATCCAATGTGTTTCTGTTAAATTGGAAAGCTTTTCCATTATACATTGTGACTTCTTAGTCAGGGAACAAAAAAAAACTGTCAAGGTTGTCGGTTTATTGGCCAGAGAGACAGGAGTGTAAAGAGAAATGAATAATGCTCTGCTTCAAAACAAAAGTCTTACGCTTTTTTTTGGTTATTGTTCATTTCGGTTTCTTCGTGTTGGTAAATAACTCGCAATTGTTCACCTATAAGAAATACACTATTGGCTTTTTATGTTTATTTATATTTGTTTCTGTGAAGGTCCCTTGTTAAGGCATTTATGCCAGTAGAAGGCATGTATAGCTTATAGTGTTATAAACATATCATACATTTATTTGATGCAGTTGGATAATTATTTTAGAGTCTTTTTTTCAGTCACAGAAAAAACATGTGTGATTATAGTAAATCATTTCTCACAGAAATGTATGATATAGCAATGATGAGTTTCTTAAAATCTAATTCCCATCAAATGTAATTCCATAAAAACATACTGTATGTGGCCCTATTATCAATTCCATTCTAATAACCCATACAAACATAGGAATGCTCAAGGCTTTGTTATACCTCAGGAATGAGGTGATATGCCTCAATTTTACCCCTCACACATAATTAACACGGGCTTGAGAAATATTGGTTTTCACATGAAAACATTAATTCCAGTGTTACTTGTTTTTTGGCTCGTGAAGACGCGGGGAGAGAGAATCATGTAATTCTCTGGTTGCAGTCCGCCCTGGCGCTCCACTCTGCAATGTAGCCATCCTGCTTTGCAATTTGTAGTCATCTTTAATCAGTTGTGTCTTTAATTGAGCCATATATTTAACGAGAAATCAATAGAGGTTTAGCCGGTTAGATCATTAAGCAAACTCTCTCTATAAATAGTTCAGTTTCTCTCTCACATCTAATTACATTTTTATATCACAACAATAATTAATGCAGACTTCTTATTAGTTGAGGATGAAGTCACAGCTTGGCTGGAGGAGCGCTTCCCCCATTTTTAGCTGAACGGAGCAAATCCCACCCGTCGCTAGCAGTAGCCAGCGGTAGCTAGCCGTGTAGAAAAACTGAATAAAGGAATTGTCCTTCTTCCTTCGAGCCATTCCTCACTAATAAGGAACATGACTCTGGAGTGTTTTAGACCACCTTGTGACCGACACGTCTGTGGTTTAAGGTTTACATCCATTCAGCATCCGCCGCCCCGTACGTTGTCATGGGAGAAAATGATCACCCAGCCATAGTGTGTGTTTATTGCTCCTTATAATCAAATGATGTAGTAAAAAAAAAAAAGGCACGGCTTGTAATAGAAAAAAAAGGTGGGGGGTAGGGAGGGAGGGAGGGAGGGAGGGAGGGAGGGAGGGAGGGTGTGGAG
The DNA here is from genome assembly GCF_963989245.1 of Nansenia antarctica. NCBI lineage: Eukaryota > Metazoa > Chordata > Actinopteri > Argentiniformes > Microstomatidae > Nansenia > Nansenia antarctica. The sequence goes on from NC_137674.1 coordinate 108,515,530, forward strand.
GCAGGGGGGGGGGTGGATATTCATTTTTCAAACGACCGCAATTGTCCAGTAAGGAGTGTTGGGGTCAGACTGGTCAACCACTACGGTCTGAGGAGAAAGTAATGAAGCGGTTGAACAGGCCGTGGTGTCAGGGTGCTGATGGGGAGGCTATAATAGCCAGCTGCTCCTGCATAATAGCCCCCCGCGTTAAAGGCTTTGGCTAAAGAGAAGAGGGCCAGACCACCCCGCGTCCCCCCCCCCCCCCCCCCCCCCGCTATGCAGAAAGCTGCTCCTGTGACACCACCACTGACCTGTTATTCACTGGCTTGTGTTGTAGGAAGAAGCAGCGCAGTTCAGTTCACACTGGCGATAGTATCACTTTACTACTAGGCCTTTGGTTTCTACGGCGTGAATGTTGTCAGTAGAGTTTTAAATAATAATAATAAAACAAATATATAGCCTATGTATTTTCCGTTTTTCAGTTTTATACACAAGACAAACTAACTAACTAACTAACTAACTAACTAAACAACAAGCTCCCAGACATAAATGTCTAGTATGTTAGTAGCGTTTTTTTATTTGGAAAAGAAATGAGAATGTATTTGAAATTTAGATGATTTAGAAATATAATGTATATTATTATTATTATTATTATTATTATTATTATTATTATTATTATTATTATTATTATTATTATTATTATTATTATTATTATTATTATTATGTCTCATCCCAACTGGGAACTGAACACCTGTGTGAAGTTCCAGTATCGACATAAAAATGTTTGGAATGCTTTTGATTCTTTTGATTCTTTTGATTTTTGTCGTAACGGCCGTGTTTTTTAGTGGAGGAAGTATTGCGTTTGTTTGATGGCGAAAAGTGCGGAAATCACATCAGCGGTGTCTGGGTGAGTCACGCCGGCGTAGCGCTGCACACAGAGGAAACATCCAGAGTGTATCTGTGATCTTTTAATTGTACTGTACTGCCTTTTCTGAGCCCGGCCTTTTCCACTGGAACATGAAGAAAATAGCAGTCCCCTGTGTTCAATTTAACGTGGATTCATCTGTTTTCCTGCTGATTTCCAGGCCCATGCCTAACCCCATCCCTGTCTCTCGGTCTCTCTCTCTTTGTCTCTCTTTCTCTTTCTCTCTCTCTCTCTCTCTCTCTCTCTCTCTCTGTCTCTTCCCCCTACCCCCCCTCTCTCTCTCCCCCTCTCTCTCTCTCTCTCTCTCTCTCTCTCTCTCTCTCTCTCTCTCTCTCTCTCTCTCCTCTTTCACTGTACAATAAGCAAGACTCTCGTATTGGAGCAGTTCGTTGTTGACAGTTGCAAATGTTTCCCAAATGTTTTCCCAAATTCCGCAGCTTTTCTTGAATTGTTTTCACATTATTTCTGGTATGAAATGATCATTCGGTGTCACTGACAATCGGGAGTTATCCCAGTGTATAAGCACAACAGGACCTACACAGAACCAGATGAGATGTGTCTGCTTGCTCAAATGACATTGATTTCTTCACAAGGAAAAACCCACTTGAACATAATCATATCATAAACCCATAAAGATGATAGAGTGAAAAGGCACTTAATAACGCATGCAAAACTTCAAGTGATTCCAGCAGGTGATAAAAAAAAAGGGGGAGTTTTAAGGAAATCATTTTTTATTTGTGGGTATTGTATTTTCAATTGGGTAGCCAAAGCAACATAAAGCTTAAGCTGCTGGGCTTTACTGTTAAATCAATAAAACAGATAATGTTGACAAGCCTTTTTCACACCCCCACCCCCTCCCCCCCACCGTTGGCCGGTTGACAAGATTGTTTGAGTGTTTACAGTGTTGTGTTTTTTTCCGTCCTACCTAAACATCACCAGACCAGATAGACAAACAAACAAACAGGCACGCAACGCTGCGCTCCACTGCAAACCAAATGTTTCACTGAATTTGATTGTGATTATGCTTTTCACATTTGTTAGGAATTAATTTTTCTTTTATCATTGCAACATTTGTGCGTGTATATTTCTATGTTAAATATTTATTTGTGTGTGTGTGTGTGTGTGTGTGGCTTCATACTCTAGTTGTGTAGTGACTGGACTTTGTTTGGGTCTTGTAAATACTCTAGATGCTTCTAGATAAGCTCTCTTTGTATTTAGTCATAATACATGTATTTCACGATCCCCCCCCAAAAAAGCCAAAAAAGCCTTAAAATATAAATCTAATTGATTGTTGCAATGAATATATATATATATTCAAATAGCTTACGTAGGCTACATGATCGCATCCAGAGCCATAGAATTGATTGATTACTAAAAATTAATTTGAGACACAATTAACATAATCAAATAGCTCCAACATAGGTGAGAGGCACAGTAATAAAAAATCATAATAATTAAAAAAACTAAATCCCTTCCATCCCGATCGCCACAAAAAAAAATCCCCTCACATCCACGAAGTGTGGAGTAGATTTCAACTTGTTTTTTCCTCTGTGGTCTTTATGAACTTATATGCCATAAATATGGCCATGCCTCATCTGTTCTCTTATCAAGCTGGAAATAAATAGCATGGGGGGGGGGTTAGGGGGAGGGTGTGGGGGGGTGAGGTTTGCTTGGCCATAAATTGGGCGACCCTACATCGTCCAATCTCCGTGCAATGTCATTCAAACCCCCAGCTATCCATTACCCCAGCATAATGGGCTCATACTCATGCATTGTCCATCGTATTATTACCCCATAACTTCAAACTATCAATAACTTAGAGCGTAGAGAGAGAGAGAGAGAGAGAGAGAGAGAGAGAGAGAGTGTGAAAGAGAAGGGGGGAGAGAGAGGAAAGAGAGAGAGAGAGAGAGAGAGAGAGAGAGAGAGAGAGAGAGAGAGAGAGAGAGAGAGAGAGAGAGAGAGAGAGAGAGAGAGAACCAGAGAGTGAAAGGGCCTGGAACTTTTGCGAGTTTTCTCATGAAAGTAAAGCGGAGAGAACGGAGAACAGTCAACGTGTGAGGGGTTTTGTGTTTTGTAATTCTGCTGCTGTGATGAGATCTGAGATCTGTCATGACCGGCAACGTTTTGGGGGGTTTTCACCACAAGAGGGCAGTGTCATTTCAACTGTCCTGCTTCTGGTTGTAACAGTGGAACAAGGTAGGGGAAATCAATAAAAACGGTGTTCATTTGAGCAGTTGCATATGGCAGTATTATTATTAAGCTATTTTATTGAACAGAACTGATGACTTTTGTGCCATTTGGATTTTCTTAGAAATTGTTGGTTGAATAGATAGATAGTTCTTCTCAAAGCAGTACTTCAGAAAGTGTTAATCCTGGTACTTTGTGATAATGAAAAGGAATAGATCTTATGAAACGCATATTCTTTTTTACTTTGTGCACTCTGGCAGATGAGACCTTTCCTCCAATCCCCATCTCACTGCCTATTACTGTAAACATGTTTTTAATTTATTTAAATCTTTTGCCTCAGTGAAGGCATTTGTATCCAAATTACATTTGTTAGTGTATATGCTATAATTATAATATATACAGTATATTATACATATATTATAATGTCATGTACAGAATATGTGGTTGTGAGAAGAGGGTTAGCATCCCATAGCTCTATGATGTCTGATAATATCAGATATAGTATTTGTCTTTTCTACAATCAGATTGTTGTTCCTCAATCAAACTTGACACCTAATCAATTCATCAATACTGACCCCCATCACCACTGCCCCCCCTCCGCGGCTCACAAGACCCCTAGAAGCAAATAAAACAAAGGAAAACTGACTAGGAAAAATAGCTTTTTTAATCCAATATGCAGTCTAAATCAGGGTGCTGGGCATGCGATGTATTTGCGAATATTATATGAATTAACTTTATATGCATCTTATATAATGTATAATACATATATATATATGTTACGGTACATGTGGGAAAACAGTACATGTGGGAAAACTAGGGTTAGGGTTAGGTGCTAGGGTGCTACGGTTAAGGTTAGGATTAGGGGTAGGGTTAGGGTTAGGATTAGGATTAGGGTTAGGGTTAGACATGCCAGCATGTACCAAGTCGACGTAGCACCTAACCCTAATCCTAGTTTTCCCACATGTACCGTAACATATATATATATATATATATACATAAAACAAATAAATATATCTTCTCTCTCTCTCTCTCTCTATATATATATATATATATATGAGGATATGGGCGGCTGTAGGGAGTGGTGGGTGACAGGGTGAGAGCGTGGTCTCAGAGGACACTCGAGATGCCCTCACTTAGGATCAGTCATCAGAAATGTTTCTCTATTTTTCAAACTCAGTTACGCGTCTGACGTGATTGGCTGATTGGTTGCGGCTGTGTTGACAGCCTGTTTGAAGTGTCTGAGCCTCTGAGTAAGTTGATTGGTCACAGCGGTGGTTAAGAGAGAGAGGAGAACTTGACTAGGTTGATTGGTCACAGTGGTTAGGAGAGAGAGGAGAACTTGACTAGGTTGGTTGGTAACAGCGGTTAAGAGAGAGAGGAGAACTTGACTAGGTTGGTTGGTCACAGCGGTTAAGAGAGAGAGGAGAACTTGACTAGGTTGATTGGTCACAGCAGTTAAGTGAGAGAGGAGAACTTGACTAGGTTGGTTGGTAACAGCGGTTAAGAGAGAGAGGAGAACTTGACTAGGTTGGTTGGTCACAGCAGTTAAGTGAGAGAGGAGAACTTGACTAGGTTGGTTGGTAACAGCGGTTAAGAGAGAGAGGAGAACTTGACTAGGTTGATTGGTAACAGTGGTTAAGAGAGAGAGAGGAGAACTTGACTAGGTTGGTTGGTAACAGTGGTTAAGAGAGAGAGATAGGAGAACTTGACTAGGTTGGTTGGTAACAGCAGTTAAGAGAGAGAGGAGAACTTGACTAGGTTGGTTGGTAACAGCGGTTAAGAGAGAGAGAGGAGAACTTGACTAGGTTGGTTGGTCACAGTGGTTAAGAGAGAGAGAGAGGAGAACTTGACTAGGTTGGTTGGTAACAGCAGTTAAGAGAGAGAGAGAGAACTTGACTAGGTTGATTGGTAACAGTGGTTAAGAGAGAGAGAGAGAGGAGAACTTGACTAGGTTGATTGGTCACAGCGGTTAAGAGAGAGAGAGAGAGGAGAACTTGACTAGGTTGGTTGGTAACAGCGGTTAA
>NC_137674.1:108535517-108540517 GCF_963989245.1 Nansenia antarctica
CTCCCTCCCTCCCTCTCTCCCTCCCTCTCTCTGTCTCGCTCTCTCTCTCTCTCTCTCTCTCTCTCCCCCTCCCTCCCTCCCTCCATCCCTCCCTCTGTCTCTCTCTGTCTCTCTCTCTCTCTCCTCTCTCTCTCTCTCTCTCTCTCTCTCTCTATATATATATATATATATATATATATATATATATTTTAGAGCACCAGTGGAAATTGGACTAGGCAAATGTCTAGATCTCTACATTTCTATGGAGATGCTGCGCTGGCGGTTGAAAGCAGAGCAGCCAGGGCTCATTCGATAGCGTACATGTTGTTAACTGACCTTCCAGCGCTCAGTCTGGGTTTTAAACGGACAACTATGCTTAAATGCTTTCGTCACCTAAGAGTACTCGGTCTCTGTACCACAGGTACAAAAGAAGAGATTTGGTGAGGCTGCATTCTCATTGTATGCACCCAGATTGTGGAATGCACTGCCAGTTTACATTAGGGATGCAACCTCAGCAATTATGTTCAAGTCAAGACTAAAAACCCATCTTTTTAATATTGCCTTTAAAAGAAAAAATAATTAAATGATGATTATATAATGATTGGGAGCACTTTGAGCTGCAACGTTTGCAGGAAAAGCGCTATACAAATAAAAAGTTATTATTATTATCATTATTATTATTATTATTATTATTATTATTATTATTATTATAACAGTTATATTGTAAGGTGCACCTCAGTTATGTTTTGACCTACTTTGAATTGTCAGTTGGCCTTGAACTGATGAAAGTTGTAGATTGTGTAATGTAAACGGTGTCTTGTCCTAGAGAAGGGGATATTTGGAGGATGCAGATGATTGTGTTGTATCTGTTGTATTGCTGTATAACATTGTTATGCAGTGTTGGTCGGTCAGTCGTTGGGTATTGCACGTTCAATCAAAATGTAGTTTGTGTTTGATCACTTCGTTCTGCTTATTCAGCAGTTTTTTAAATGGAGAATTTGAAATGGAGAAACTCAGGAGAGAAACGGCTCACTGTTGAAAACTATGTTAGTCTCAGAACAACAAGCATCATGAACAATTGCTTTGAAATATTAGTTTCAATCAGTCTTAAGGTATTGATATGAGTGTTTGTCTGTGTGTGTGTATGTGTTTGTGTGTGTGTGTGTTTCTCACTCTCTATGTGTGTGTGTGTCTCGCTCTCTCTCTCTGTGTGTCTCTCTCTCTCTGTGTGTGTGTGTGTCTTTCTGTGTGTGTGTGTGTGTCTCTCTCTCTCTCTCTCTCTCTCTCTCTCTCTGTCTCTCTCTCTCTCTCTCTCTGTCTCTCTCTCTCTCTCTCTCTCTCTCTCTCTCTGTGTGTGTGTCTCTCTCTCTCTCTCTCTCTCTCTCTCTCTCTCTCTCTCTCTCTCTCTCTCTCTCTCTCTCTCTCTCTCTCTCTCTCTCTCTCTCTGTGTGTGTGTGTGTGTGTGTGTGTGTGTGTGTGTGTGTGTGTGTACCCCACCTCGTGGTGCCGGTGGTAGCGGGGAGCAGCAACATCTGTTTGGGTCTTGTTGTTCCTCTTGGCTGCTTCTCAATTGGATTCCCTCAAGCAGGTCCAGCAGCTGTCACCCCTGCCTGCCTCTGCTAGCCATCAGCGCTAGCCCCTATATTAAGCAGAGGGCTTTCAGGGCTAAGCTAATAACTCTCCCTGCTCTCCTGAGTGATCACAGTCAGCAAGCACACTGCCCCTCTGCCTTCAGCGACTCTCACACGCCCCCCCCCCTCCTCACACACCCCGCTCTCGCAGAGGTGGCGGCTGGCCTGGGGGTCCCCTCCTTCACCGTGACAGTGTGTGTGTGTGTGTGTGGGGGGGGGGGGGGTGAGTGTGTGTGTGTGTGTGAACTGTCCCCATTCCACTCCTGGCGTATATTGGACCTAGAGTACAGTAGAGTACAGTAGAGTACAGTAGAGTATGGTACAGTAGAGTATGGTACAGTAGAGTAGAGTAGAGTATGGTACAGTAGAGTGGAGTACAGTAGAGTACAGTAGAGTAGAGTACAGTAGAGTACAGTACAGTACAGTACAGTAGAGTACAGTAGAGTATGGTACAGTAGAGTAGAGTACAGTAGAGTATAGTAGAGTAGAGTACAGTAGAGTAGAGTAGAGTAGAGTAGAGTATGGTACAGTAGAGTAGAGTAGAGTACAGTAGAGTAGAGTAGAGTACAGTACAGTAGAGTACAGTACAGTACAGTAGAGTAGAGTACAGTGCAGTACAGTAGAGTACAGTAGAGTACAGTAGAGTACAGTAGAGTAGAGTACAGTAGAGTAGAGTATGGTACAGTAGAGTAGAGTATAGTACAGTAGAGTAGAGTATAGTACAGTAGAGTAGAGTACAGTAGAGTAGAGTAGAGTAGAGTAGAGTACAGTATGGTACAGTAGAGTAGAGTAGAGTACAGTAGAGTATGGTACAGTAGAGTAGAGTAGAGTACAGTAGAGTAGAGTACAGTACAGTAGAGTAGAGTAGAGTAGAGTACAGTAGAGTATGGTACAGTAGAGTAGAGTAGAGTAGAGTAGAGTACAGTACAGTAGAGTAGAGTAGAGTATGGTACAGTACAGTAGAGTACAGTAGAGTAGAGTATGGTACAGTAGAGTAGAGTAGAGTATGGTACAGTAGAGTAGAGTATGGTACAGTAGAGTATAGTAGAGTAGAGTAGAGTACAGTACAGTACAGTTGTAGTAGTACAGTACCTACCATTACTAGTAGTCTCCTACCATTACTATGTTGGCAACCAATCCAAATGTTCAGACTTTCATTCTGAAAAATCGAAAACTTGTATTTTCAAACGTTGTTGAAAATCAATGACACACTCGCTAGTCAAGCCAAAACATTGCAATACAATGGATTCGGTGAGTAATCCCCACTACTCTACAGCCAAGATGAAATGTATTTACATGCTTGATTGTCTCTTCCAAATTATTACGTTACATTTACATTTTTTGGCATTTAGCAGACGCCTTTATCCAAAGCGACTTACATACAACACATACATTTGTAGTAAGTAAGTGAATCATCTATCCATCAGTCATCATAAGAAAAAGTCGATCGATGTAATCAATCACTTTGTTGATGGCTGAATATAAGAGGAATGCTAGCCTATATATACTCTGGCCGGACTGAACAGAAACGGTTACATATTCGGGGGTGTGTATTTAAGTTTGGCGTTTGGCCCAGAAAAGTAATCGAATCAACACATAGTTTAACATCCGACGAGTGATGTGTAGAAACGCCTTACCCAAAGAATACGTGACTTGTTTTGGAGTGTAGCTTACCAAACGTATTGTCGTCCGGTGTGTATTGTATGTGGAGGGCTGTTCAGCGTCTCTACATGTCGGAGTTGGATCACCTTAGTGTGTCACCACTGATCACCTCAGTGTAGTTAGACCACCTCGTTACGTTGGGAGAAGTACTAACTATTGCAGGCCCTGCTGAAATGGAGCGCACAGATTGTAAGTCGGTTTATCATAGTACTGTTAGTTAGTTGTTGCTGTTATTGCCGTTAGTGCATATTTCCCCTCCTAAATTTCGTTGTTTGGTACCTGTACTGTAGCAATGACAATAAAGTCCATTCATTCATTCATTCATTCATTCATTCATTCATTCATATTTACATCATGCCCTTATATCACTATTTGCACTTTTGGTTAGATCCTAAACTGCCTGCCTGCCTGCCTCCCTGCCTGCCTGTCTGTCTGTCTGTCTGTCTGTCTGTCTGCCTGCCTGTCTGCCTGTCTATCTGTCTGTCTGTCTGCCTGTCTGCCTGTCTGTCTCTCTGTCTGTCTGTCTGCCTGCCTGTCTGCCTCTCTGCCTGCCTCCCTGTCTGCCTGCCTCCCTGTCTGCCTGCCTCCCTGCCTGCCTGCCTCCCTGTCTGCCTGCCTCCCTGTCTGCCTGCCTCCCTGTCTGCCTGTCTCCCTGCCTCCTGCCTCCCTGTCTGCCTGCCTGCCTGTCTGCCTGCCTCCCTGTCTGTCTGCCTCCCTGTCTGTCTGCCTGCCTCCCTGTCTGCCTGCCTGCCTCCCTGTCTGCCTGCCTCCCTGCCTCCCTGCCTGTCTGTCTGCCTCCCTGCCTGCCTCCCTGTCTGCCTGCCTGCCTGTCTGCCTGCATGCCTCCCACCCTGCCTGTCTGCCTGCCTCCCTGTCTGCCTGCCTCCCTGTCTGCCTGCCTGCCTGCCCGCCCGCCCGCCTGTTCTCCAGCTGGACACGTAACAGAGGGTTTGATCCAAATTGAGGCCCTGCGTAGCCTCAACCCCCAGACCGCCGGTCTGACGGACAGATTGATTTGACAGTCTGTGAGCGGTCGAAGTGAAAGTTATGTATACAAGTTAATTAAACTGTTTTTGTGTAGAGGGGGTCAGAGACATTAGGAGGGGGTCCTCCGCTCTGCCAGAAAAAAAAAAAAGTGTGAACTTTTCTCTCTCTCTCTCACTTTTTTTTTCTTCTTCTTCTTCTCTTCTTCTTCTCCTCCACAGTGTTTTCACCTCTTCTTCTGTCTCTCGTTTCCATAATCGCTGCCATGTGTGTGTGGTGGATGTTCCTCTCTGCCAGGGGGAGGGTGGTACTGGAGGGGGTGATGGCTCTGTCCATGACACGGATGGTTAATGAATTTTGGGGGGGGGCGAATATATAATAACATCTTTTTACGTTTTGTTCATGTTCGAATCATCAGTTCTTTTTTAAGATCCGAGAAATATGAAATATCGTATATCCGAAATTGACTCGGAAAGCGTGTGAGATCGCACACGGGTCATGTTCAGTCGTATGTGTTCGTGATAGAGAGGTATTGGGAACTCTGAACCGCCTGTCCAAATTGGGCTGGCTGGCGTTTTTGCGTTTTGTCTGGCTTTTGTTAAACTCTCTCCAGAGTTTGTGCTCGGAAGTTCGCCCTGGTTTCAGTCAGACGCTCGACCTCTCTCTCTCTCTCTCTCTCTCTCTCTCTCTCTCTCTCTCTCTCTCTCTCTCTCTCTCCTCTGCACCACAGCTGTGCACCAGTGA
>NC_137674.1:108543017-108553850 GCF_963989245.1 Nansenia antarctica
ATTTTTACGTGATAGTTTTTGATATCCGGTGATTTTTTACCTGAGATGGGTCTTAATGTCAGGTGATTTTTACCTGATAGTTGTTAATATCAGGTGATTTTACGTGATAGTTGTTAATATCAGGTGATTTTTTTACGTGATAGTTGTAAATATCAGGCGATTTTTTTACGTGATAGTTCTTGATATCACAGGTGATTTTTACTAGGTGTTCATTTCAGGTGCCAGATTCTATAGTTCGCTAAAAGTTATAGATCTGATCCCAGTGCAGTTTTTCTGTAGTAATTGTTGTTAATTGGACCCCCTCAGTAAGATCTCTGCATCTCCAGCTTGCCCAGGCAGCATACCCCCCCCCCCTCTCTTTATTAACATGCACCACATTGCATTTCTCAAGGGTGATATGTGTTTTTGTGAACACAATGTTTGTTGGCTTTAACTTTTTAAACATACAATTGTTCCCTAATTAGTTTGCTCATAATTAATTTATGCATTTCGTTTGATGTACACAGTAGCAGCGATACTTTGAAAGCTACTATGGCAGCAATCCTTTGCATAAATTTGTACCATTTTACTGCAGAGTTCAAAAGAAACTAGGACCGTGTTTAGAAAAACACACAGTGAATAATACTCCACGCTCCCTTTTTACTGTGTTTGTTTTTAACTGAAATATTAATGAATTAACATTTTAAACAATCCATCATCATTGTTTTGATGCCACTTATTTTTAACTAAATCATATTATAATTGATCATTTTCCGTAATGTGTAAAGAGATGTTTTCCCACTTTGTTCGCTACACAACAAAAGCTTAATTACAAATCAGAGAAATGATCAAAAACATGATAATTCATTTGCAACAATAAGCCGGAAATTGCAATTCTAATGCAGAACAATGGGTTATGTGCTGCAAATTACCTCCCACTGTCTCTGGGTATTGTGTGTGTGTGTGTGTGTGTGTGTGTGTGTGTGTGTGTGTGTGTGTGTGTGTGTGTGTGTGTGTGTGTGTCTGTGTGTGTGTGTGTGTGTGTGTGTGTGTACATGTGTGTGTGTGAGTTCTCGTGTCTCAGCACTGTACTTAGATACTTGCTGGAATGAACTTTTGCTGTCTTAACTGTTAGCACACAAACAGTTTGATAACGCTCGAAAAGTCCCCAAAATAATATATATATTGTTTTTTAAATGTGTTTTTAGGGCATTTCTGCTTTATTGGGATAGAGACAGTAGAGACTGACAGGAAGGATGGGAGAGAGAGAGGAGGATAGAGACAGTAGAGACTGACAGGAAGGATGGGTGAGAGAGAGGGGAGGATAGAGACAGTAGAGACTGACAGGAAGGATGGGTGAGAGAGAGAGAGAGAGAGAGAGGAGGATAGAGACAGTAGAGACTGACAGGAAGGATGGGTGAGAGAGAGAGAGAGAGGGGGGGGGGGATGACATGCAGGATATGTCGACGGCCAGAATCGAACCGGGGACCCTGCGATTACATGGCTGACGCCTTTGTGTGCTACGACACCAAGCGTCCCCCCAAAAATAACACTTTCTTGATCCTCTTCTTGATAGTTCAGGGAATGCGTTGTCTAAAACATCAAACATCTCTTGGTGGTGCATGAATATTCTGACAGGCTTCCTGTGACCATCAAACGTTGTGAGAGAGAGAGAGAGAGAGAGAGAGAGAGAGAGAGAGAGAGAGAGAGAGAGAGAGAGAGAGAGAGAGAGAGAGAGAGAGAGAGAGAGAATTGGATCTTCCAAAACTTTGCGCTTGATGGATGCCTTTGTGCACGGCGGGTCAGGTGACCGACCACCGCGGCTTCTCACTAAAAGTGTCGTCGTCTCATGAACGATACAGGAAGTAAAGGAAGTGAAAAAAGAAGAAGAAAATGTCCCCCTTCACAATCTCACAGTTTAGCAGATTCGTAAAAAAGTTTTACTTTAGGCGAGTTCACTGTCCTGGTTTGACATCCAGAGAGAGATCTACAGTATCAACCTTGGGATTGATAGAAATGATTATTTTTCGTTCTTTTTTTTCGTTCTTTTTTTCCCATAGCGACAATGTTTGTATCTTTTTTTTGTGCAGTGGAAGTTGCATACCACTATCCTCCGTCTCTGTTGAATGTCGTCCTCAGCGTAGCCATTAAGGCCGGGGGAGGGGGGGAGGGGGGGGGGGCGACTGCATTGAGAGTGGAGGTGAGCGCACAGCTTATTAATTCAACAAAGGACCGACAACGACAATAATGAAAAGATAACTTCAATTTTTTCACAACCGAAAACCTGCCCTTTGTTGCTCCAAGGGCAGCCCATTCTCTGGCCTCAGTACTACTAGTCGTGGACGTCTGTGAACCTGAAATATCTTCCTTTATGTCGCTTTCTCTTTCATGTTTTTCCCTCCACAGATAATTCTTGGTAGAAGTGTCTCTGTGGCTTATTGTTGGGTCTACTCCTGTGTATGTGTGTGTGTGTGTGTGTGTGTGTGTGTGTGTGTGTGTACGCCATCTACCAGGGAACACTAACTGAACACTCACACTTGAAACCGTAATATTTCTATTCCATAAAGCCGGAGGAAACCTTGGGTTAGACGCTTTGATCGGCTCACAGAAGTGCCCCGGTTTGAGAAGTTGTACTCCATTCAGCCCTTCAGACCCCCCCGGTCCACGAGCACCTTGCTCTGTCCAACTCTGCTTTCCGTAGAGGGGAATTATGTATACATGAACACTGTACATTATATATATCATCATATGTATATTTTAACTCACCATGTAAATGTTGAATAATAAAAAGGGAGAGAGAGAAAAAGCAGTTGTAACAACTTTTTTTTTCATTTGTTTTTTTCTGTGTGTGTGTGTGTGTGTGTATGTGCGTGTGTGTGTGTGTGTGTGTGTGTGTGTGTGTGTATATGCAGGGTCTGTTCATCTTCCTGATATATGGGGTGTACAACACTGAGGTAAGTCTGCACTGTGTCTCAAGGCTGTCGGAATGAATGAGAGAAATGACAAGTTTCTGATGGGCTCCCGGCTAAAGGTGTGTGTGTGTGGGTGTGTGTGTGTGTGTGTGTGTGTGTGTGTGCGCGCGCGTGCGTGCGTGTGCTCGCACGTGTGTGTGCGTGTGTATGCATGTATGCTCCTGTGTGTGTGTGTACTTGTTTGTGTGTGTGTATGTGTGTGTGTGTGTGTGCACATGTGTGTATTTGTGTGCGTGTGCACGGGCGCGCGTGTGTGTGTTACGGAGGTAAAAAAGCGCTAGCCGTCTTTGCCAGGCGAGCGTCCCCCTGCCCTTCATGGCTGGGCTGTCTTATATGCATCCAGGCCTCTGCCATTAAACACTGACACGGCCAGCACCCAGCCACTCATTCCTCACACACATTGGCTAATATTTCACTGCCTCTTTAAGTTTTTAAACTCGCGCTCCTCCATTTAGCATCCTGACAATAGGCGCTCGCCTCGCCTGGCCTGCCCGAGCCTCACCCACCACCACCACCACCACTCTTTGTCTGTTGGTGGAAAACAATATGCATTATACACAATGTGTTGAGAGAGAGGGGAGGGCTGAAATAAATATCATATTGAAATGGTTTTGTTATTACCATTTAGATTCACTTTTAGTAACAGGAGGGGGGGGGGGGGAGAGAAAACCAAAACAGGTGTAGAGAGACAGAAATATGAATAGGTTTTAGACTTAATGGATGAGGGTTCGATTGGAAGATCGGTCTTGGTCAGAGAGAGGGTTTATTTCCTGTGGCTATGTAAATAAGGCTTTTAAACTTTAAACGTGCATAAGGTGATAGAAGCGTCCTCAGACCGTAGTCTGGCTGGGAAGCGGGGCGGCGGTTTGTGAAGGAAGTGAGTCTCGGCTGATCCTCTGCTTGTTTCACGGCGCTTATCCGTGACGCTCTTCTGTGTTCAGCAGGTGTCTGAGGAGATCGAGAACAGCTCAGATGATGCTATGCTAACTATGCTAACATCACCAGACTGTTTCTTATGGACGTGCTTCACAGTTATTCTATGCTTAACACTAGAACAGCTGTGCTTTTTTTACCTACTAAAAGAGCCTTTTTACAACGCTACGCTGCTATTTACACGACCACTAGTTGGCCGGCTTGTAAATTAGCCTGCCTCCTACACAGAAAAACTTCAAAATAGCTTTCTACTAGCTTATCCTGAAGTGATATTGAAAATGTAAGGATACTGGGTGGTAGAACGCACATATCTAGGAGAAATCATGAAAGGAGGGTCCTGAAATTTGTTCTAGTGTTAAGCAGTAGCACACGAGAGGGAGTGGTGTTATTCTGAACATCAGCACGGTTGTGATTCGGTCGTCGGTACGAGGCCTCTGTGTTGATATTCAGTGTAACAACCCCACGGCCTCGAGTGTGATATTGCTTTTATACAACAGTTTTACAAGCGCCATTTATTACTTAACAGTAATAAGCGACAGCAGATTACGATTTGTTTGTTTATTTAATCGTTTATTTGGCCCCGCCAACACAAAGAGGTACGCAACTGAACTTGCTCTTGAACTTGAACTGGACTGTTGCCAAGCGACCTGAACACAAACGTTTCCCTTGCTCCTCTCTGATTTGTGTCGGTCGACTGGTGTCTACTCATCTACTCATAGACATCTACTGCCCCCCAGCACTGCGTCTCCTGAAGACACCCGCTTTTCCCCTCTACTGTGTCCCCTAAAAACGTATATTTGCCCCCATTGTACTGTTTCTCTGTTTCTCCAGTGTCTAAATAAATGGCCCCGGGCCTGAGCTGGATTACTCTTCCTGCTACAACTGGTGGATTGATGATTCACTTGCTTAGGCAAAATGTATCGATTGTAAGTCACTTTGGAATAAGGCGTCTGCTAAATGCCAAAAATGTAAATGTAAATGTGTCAAACCAGCACACGTGGAGGTTTGACCTGAAGTATCTAGGCTTTCCTTCCCTTCGTCCTCTTCTGACCACCATTCATATTCGAATGTTATTCGTGGAAATATATCCATCTATCCATCTGATAGATAACGACCGTTAATGTAGCCTAGCCTAATAAAATAATTAGTAACTGAAATAGAACAAATAACAAATAGAACTGACTAAAGTGCAACAACGTATAAGCACTACTGACTTCTGTTGCATTTTATCTCAAATACTGTGTAAATGTAATATATATAATATGTAAAATTATTAACAATATTAGAGTATATCTTTGAGTAACCCTTTGATCTATGTACTGTACAACCCTCCTTCACTCCGCCCTCCTCCTCTTCTCTCCTCCTCTCCTCACCTCCTCTCTATCTCCATCTATCCCTCCTCTCTCTCCTCCTCTATCTCCCTCCATCCCTCCTCTCTATCCTCCTCTATCTCCCTCCATCCCTCCTCTCTATCCTCCTCTCTATCCTAATTTCCTCCTCTCCATCGCCCCTCTCCTCTTCTCTCCATCCTGCTCTCCTCCTCTCCTATCCTCCTCTCCTCCTCTCCATACAGTCTGTGACCACGGGGGGCAGATCTCCCTCCTTCCTTCCTCTTCCTGTCCTTTCTTCTTCTCCCTTGTTCCCGTCGGTCCCCCCCCCCCCTCCTCCCCCCCTCCCTTTATCATCATTCTCCTCTTCTCCAGGAGTGTGCGGGGAGGTGACCCTGAGTCACAGCGCGGCGCATTGACATGGCAAAGGCACTGAGGGCTGACCCACCCTCCCACCCTCCACACCCCCTCCCCCTCCCTCCTCCCCACCCCCTCCCCCTCCCCGCATTGTAAAATAAATCATCGGCGCATTCTTGCTTAAGTGGCTTTTTTAGTGCTCAGAATCCATTTTCTTACTCCCGGGGTCTCCTTGACCCGGGGTCTCCTTGACCCCTGAGGTCGTCACAATTTGTGAGCAGCCCGTGTTACACCCGCTGCGCCTCCCGAAAAGGCCAGTTTTGTAAATATAAAACAGAATAACAGAATAATATTTAGCTTATTTTTTTCCACCCTGTTCCCTTTTCTTCTCTCTCCGTCTTCCACCTCTTGCTTCCTTCCTCTTGTCTCCTTCTTTTTTTGGGGGGGGGGGTCGCTCCAGCAGGTCCCCACCCCCGTGACCCCCCCCCCCCTAGGAGGAAGTTCTCAGTTTAATAGAAAAATATGAATGGAAGGATCAACGTTTTTTAGTTGAGTGTGTTTTGTGTTTGGTGAATCAGACGGTTAAGGAGCGGAAGGGAGGAAGAGAGGAAGAGAGGAAGGGAGGAAGGGAGGAAGGGAGGAAGAGAGGAAGGGAGGAAGGGAGAGGTGGAAGTGAGACGTTTGTTCTGTCTGCTCTGGTTCAGACCGACCAGCCCTGATCACCTGGGACAGACACACCACACCTCCCTGTGATTACACTCTCACACACAGAGACACACACACACACACACACACACACACACACACACACACACACACACTTAGAGATAGATAAATCACACACAGCTAGATGGCTACAGACACAGACACATATTGGAATTAGGCCATACAAACGTGATTAATTGCTTAGCCCTGCTTCAATAAAACATACAAATAAAATACAAAAAGTTATATTAAAAATTTATATTATTAATTATTATTAGGGTTATGGTTAATGCAACATTTTCTGAACAGGCCTGCTCAAAGTATGCGGCAATAGATTATTGAAATTAATGAAATTATTTAAAAAAAAATAACGGCAGGTATGAGCGACACATTTGGGTGCTTCAGCGTGAGCGGTTGGTGTGATTAGAAGCTTCTAGAAGGTGAAACCAGACAGCAGACCAAACGAAAGCAAAGTCAGGAATCTCAGAGTTAGTTTATATTTGTATATAAGGCACAACCTGATTAACAAAACAATAAACTACAAATTTCATATTTTGTAGCTGAACAAGCTGTGTTTAGAGCTGCTCAACGCCACATAAACACGGTGTCTGAGGTCTGGCTAGGGGCTTAAAGGGCCAGGGTTGTATCTCAGGAAACACACAAGTGCAGAAGTTATTTCAACATTAGGCTGTAATTTAATATGCTTTATAGGTTTCAGGTCAAACAAACAAATGCATTTTCATTAAAGCTGTCATTTTCCCAGGAATTTCCAATAATTGTATACTGTATGTATTTAATAATCAGACACTCGATAAACACTTGGATACTGTTTTAGATTTTTTTCGCTAGCTCAAGTTACTTTTCTGTAAATGAAATCTGTTAAACAATTGATCAAGTTAATATTCCCTGACCATAGGCTAAAAGTATGCTTTTAATGACACATACCTCTCTGACTGGATATGCTGGGCAGGACTTTCAAAAGGGTAAAATAGCTGTGGGGTCAAATAACTGTGAGGTAAAATAACTGTGAGGTAAAATAACTGTGAGGTAAAATAGCCGTGAGGTAAAATAGCTGTGAGGTAAAATGTGGTTCATAGATCATTGATGATAAAAGAACAGAGGATGGTAGCAGTCGATGTTGTCTGTATCTAAATGGATTAATCCTTTGTAAGGTATATAGTTTGTTATATTTATTTTATTTTAGTGTAAAATACAAGTTTATATATATATATACACACACACAATACACAATTTAAGAAAACAAAACAACATATAAAAATATATAAAAAATATATTAAAACAAATATAGATATTAAATAAAATATGTACATATTTATTATTATTATTATTATTATTATTGTTCTTCTTCTTCTTCTTATTGTTATTATTATTATTATTATTAATTACATTCTTAACTATGTATTGTGTGCATTCAAACAAAGACAGCTCCTATTGTCCTACTGTACCTCTCCTTCCACCCTGACTCGACACCAGCCTGTTCCTCAGGCCTCGTAATTACAACACAACCACGGCATAAACCCGCCGATATCACAACCAAACACATCGTTCATTACCAGAAAGTACACTTTCTTTCCCCCCCCCCCCCCCATTATTTATCTCAATTAGCTTTTTCCTTCCTGGTCACCTTGCAATTATCCGCTTTGATGACCTTTTATTTCAATAAAATCCCAAGGATGTCAGCAGCTATTTACCACACCGCTCCTCTTTCATATGGTAATAGTTTCTCGCCCATTTACATGGAAAGCCGCGGCTGCTGTTGCATCATCGGCGGGAAAAAACCTTGAGACAAAACAAACCGCCTTAACCACATAACGATCGTCTCTAAAACAATGCCCTTCCCCTTCATTGTCAAACGATTCATTAAGCCGTGTCATGTAATTACCTCGCAGGCAGACTCCCCCTCCCCCCCCCCCCTGCCCCCCCTTTGATATGAATGAAATCCCCGGGATTTCTCCTTGAGTAGCGTTTAGCGTTTAGCGGAGTGTTATCTGGAACGAGGAGAGGAGGCCCTGGTTCTGTCAGGATTAATGGGCGGGCTGGAACACGCCGGAACGTGACACCCGGCGCTGTTGATTCAGCCTGTCAGGAGCCGTAAGCTCTCTTCATTATGTGTGTGTTCAGTGATGGCGCGTATGCAAAACATCCCCCCCCCCCTCTACACACACACACACGTATACACACACACACACACACTCTAACACACACACACACACACACACACACACGTATAGACACACACACACACACACACTCTCACACACACACACACACACACACACACACACCCTCCCTCACACACACACACACACACACACACTCTCTCAGACACACACACACACTGTGTGCGTGTGTGTGTGTGTGTGTCTATTTCCGCTACGGCGTCATAATTTATGACACAACGCAGCCTAATGAAGCCATAAGCCATAATGCATATTCACTAACGTGGTGGGCCGGGCCGGTCTGGGAGGAGAGGAGAGCGGCTACAAATTTACCTAGCGAGCGGTGGTGACAGGCTAGCACCACCAGACACACACACAGCAGCCAGCCTCCCTGCTGCAGCCAGCCAGCTAGCCAGTCATTCAGTCAGTCAGTCAGCCAGCCAGTCAGCCAGCCAGCCAGCCAGCCAGCCAGCCTTCCTGCTACAGTCAGTCAGTCAGCCAGCCAGCCAGCCAGCCAGCCAGCCAGCCAGTCAGCCAGCCTCCCTGCTACAGTCAGTCAGTCAGCCAGCCAGCCAGCCAGCCACCCTCCATGCTACAGCCAGTCAGTCAGTCAGCCAGCCAGCCACCCTCCCTGCTACAGCCAGCCAGCCAGCCAGTCAGTCAGTCATTCAGCCAGCTAGTCAGTCAGTCAGTCAGTCAGTCAGCCAGCCACCCAGCCAGCCAGTCAGCCAGCCAGCCAGCCAGCCAGCCAGCCAGCCAGTCAGTCAGCCATCCAGTCAGTCAGCCAGTCAGCCAGCCAGCCAGTCAGCCAGCCAGCCAGCCAGTCAGTCAGTCAGCCAGTCAGCCAGCCAGCCAGCCAGCCAGCCACCCTCCCTGCTACAGCCAGCCAGCCAGCCAGTCAGTCAGTCAGCCAGCCAGCCACCCTCCCTGCTACAGCCAGCCAGCCAGTCAGCCAGCCAGCCAGCCAGCCAGCCACCCTCCCTGCTACAGCCACCCAGTCAGCCAGCCAGCCAGTCAGTCAGTCAGTCAGTCAGCCAGTCAGCCAGCCAGCCAGCCACCCTCCCTGCTACAGCCAGCCAGTCAGTCAGCCAGCCAGCCACCCTCCCTGCTACAGCCAGCCAGCCAGTCAGTCAGTCAGTCAGCCAGCCAGTCAGCCAGCCAGTCAGCCAGCCAGCCAGTCAGTCAGTCAGCCAGTCAGCCAGCCAGCCAGCCAGCCACCCTCCCTGCTACAGCCAGCCAGTCAGTCAGCCAGCCAGCCACCCTCCCTGCTACAGCCAGCCAGCCAGTCAGTCAGTCAGTCAGCCAGCCAGTCAGCCAGTCAGCCAGCCAGTCAACCAGCCAGCCAGCCAGCTCTGGAGGGAGACTCACCCAGGTAGTTAATTAGATCTGGAGGAGTGAAAACGACCGAATCTGATCATACTTACACAGACCACTTGACCGTGAAAATTATGTTGATGTAATTATGGATGAAGCCACCATCCCCCCTCCCCCCCCCCGCCACCCCCCCCGCCGGTTTGAACAAGTGGCTTCTGCTTAGAGTCTTTAGCGTCAAGCTGTGGGGGAAATGTTTAGCACCGATTAATGCAACGATTTACTGACCTAAAGCCGTACGTTACATAACTTCAACAATATCTTTAATTTCTAGGAAAAATAAAAGAAATAATCCTGTGTGAAATATGGATTAATAACAGAATAACAGTGTGTTATGATTGAGGCTACAGACAGACAGCAGGTGTGTGCTGCCCTGTCCTCCAGTATAGAGATGGGTGTGTAGAGGTGATCTGTTGTGCTACGACCAACCCTTTCCTCGCCCTCCAGTATAGAGATGGTGGTGTAGAGGTGATCTGTTGTGCTACGACCAACCCTTTCCTCGCCCTCCAGTATAGAGATGGGTGTGTAGAGGTGATCTGTTGTGCTACGACCAACCCTTTCCTCGCCCTCCAGTATAGAGATGGTGGTGTAGAGGTGATCTGTTGTGCTACGACCAACCCTTTCCTCGCCCTCCAGTATAGAGATGGTGGTGTAGAGGTGATGTCTTATGCTAGGCTACCAGGCCTTCCCCATCCCTGCCCTCCAGTATAGAGATGGTGGTGTAGAGTCTTTCCTCCCTGCCCTCCAGTATAGAGATGGTGGTGTAGAGGTGATGTGAGTGGTGTAGAGGTGATGTGAGTGATAGGACCAAGCCTTCTCCCTACCCTCCAGTATAGAGATGGGTGTATAGAGGTGATGTGTTGTGCTACACACACAGCTTCCTCCCTGCTGCCCTGACAGATGAGCTCCTACAGTACAGAGTCCTTAGTCTGCAGCTGTGTGTGTCACCGCCAGGTCCCATTACCACTGACAAACAGCAGCATCTTACTTCCATCTCAGGGCGCTCAT
>NC_137674.1:108554050-108569050 GCF_963989245.1 Nansenia antarctica
CACTCACCCACACCCCAACACTCTGCCCCAACCCACCCAGCCACACCCCAACACTCTGCCCCAACCCACCCAGCCACACCCCAACACTGACCCCACACCCCCACACCCCAACCTGCTGGAGATGGAAGAGGACACTGTCAGCACTGGTGAGTATTAGAATGATTAGTATTAACATGATTATTATTAGAATTATTAGAATTAGAATGATTAGAGTCAGAATGATTAGAATCAGAATGATTAGTATCAGAATGATTAGAATCAGAATGATTAAAATTAGAATGATTAGAATCAGAATGATTAGTGTCAGAATGATTAGAATCAGAATGATTAGAATTAGAATGATTAGAATTAGAATGATTAGAATCAGAATGATTAGAATCAGAATGATTAGAATTAGAATGATTAGAATCAGAATGATTAGAATTAGAATTATTAGAATCAAAATGATTAGAATCAGAATCACAATATAGCATCACAATGCGATTACTTTTTTACATTTTAATTATGATTATTAATGTATTTACAGTAGAGCAACAGTACAGGGGGGGGGGGGTAGTGGGGATGAAAAAAGACTGTATGTGTAAGAATATTCCCCAAATATTTCCAGGTCATTTAAATGTTATTTCAGGAGTACAGTATATTGCCAAATATAGTTTTTCTATGAGGCAAGAAAGTAAAACACAATAAAACACATACGTCCTTGCCAACATTGCAGGGTTTTGAGTATTGCACTAGACTCCAGGCCTATAGTCAGTAATAATAATAATAATAATAATAATAATAATAATAATAATAACCTTTATTTGTATAGCACTTTTCCTGCAAACATTGCAGCTCAAAGTACTTTATTCATCATATAATCATAATTTAATTATGTAATAATTTAAAGGCAATATTCAAAAGATGGGTTTTTAGTCTTGACTTGAGCATATTGTCTGAGGTTGCATCCCTAATGTAAACTGGCAGTGCATTCCACAATCTGGGTGCATAAAATGAGAATGCAGCCTCACCAAATCTCCTCTTTTGTACATGTAGTACACAGAGAAAGACCTGCGAGCTCTATTGGGCTGACATGCTTGCAAAAGGTCTTTCAGATATTCTGGTGCTGTGCCAGTGAGAGCTTCATAAACAAGCAGAAGGAGTAGTGAGAAAGACGTCGGCCTCTATTCCATCAAAACCTGCCAGACCTACCAGTCTCAGACCCTTACACTCTCATAATGTTATTCACCCAATACAACAACACTTATACCACCATGTCGAATAAAACATCAGCTCAGCTTGCGTTACAACTTTCGCAGTGATTCACCCTGTTCACTCTCACTCTTACCCTCTTACCCTAGAACCCAGGGTTCGATTGAATATCGCCCGGTGTCTATTTTCGTGCACAGAAAAAAAAAACTCCAATCTGCGATGCATTAGAGCGAGGAGGAGAAGGAGGAGTAGCTGTTGGAACCGAGCAGTGAACTCAAACCTGACAGCTTCTCTGTCGGACCCGTAACACTGTCCAGACCCTCCGCTGGCGAACAGCTACAATCTGGTTCCCTGACCCGCGGATCACCGTGTAGCCAGAGTCACGGGAGGGGAGGGGAGAGGAGGGGAGAGAGGAGAAGGTATCAAGGCAGGGAGAGAGAGAGAGAGGGAGTGAAGGAGGGGAGAGAGGAGGGAGAGAGAGAGGGAGTGAAGGAGGGGAGAGAGGAGGACAAGGGAGAGGAGAAGGTATCAAAGCAGGGAGAGAGAGAGGGAGTGAAAGACAGAAAGGTTGGTAGAGTCCGGCGCTGACAACGCTTAGGTTGTGGGTTCGATTCCCGCTGGGACCAGGTGTAAGTCGCTTGGGATAAAAGTGTCAACTATATGGCTATATATATGTATACCTCCTGCTGACTCATTGGAAGATTAGCTGCAGGGGATTCTCTGTTGTAGATATGTATGTATATATATATATATATATATATATATATATATATATATATATATAAAACACACAGCCTTGTACAGGTGCAGTTCACAGTAATATTATTCTGGGTAATGGTGCGTAATGGACCATAGTCATGTTGCAGTTATTGTTATTCAGATGCTGTACTGTGTTGAAACATGCTGCACAAAGAGCCACTCTCCTTTATCTTAATATACTGTATATATACTGTATATATATCCTATATCTTAACATATATATATATATATATCCTATATGTTAACCACTAGTGGAATTTGTACGTAACCAACCAGTATGCAAACACCTCAAACACTAAAACAACAAACAACTGCTGTCTTCCTAGCTTCCTCACATCAACATCACACAGGAGCTCTCTTCTCCTCTCTCTCTCTCTCTCTCTCTCTCTCTCTCCTCTCTCTCTCTCTCTCTCTCTCTCTCTCTCTCTCTTTCTCTTTCTCTCTCTCTCTCTCTCTCTCTCTCTCTCTCTCTCTCTCTCTCTCTCTCTCTCTCTCTCTTCTCCTTTCTCTCACGCCTCGCTCCCTACACACACCAACCAAACCTACGGCAAGCCAGCAGGACCAGGATGAAACATTACACACTGTTCTGCGCCCGAAACTGAAATATTGATGTTGATTGTCAGCCTTTATTATCCAGCTCATTTCCTGAGCCTCTCCCCCCCCCCCACCCTCCGCGCCGCTAACTGGATGCAAATACGTTCGTCTCTCCGCATGACTGAGCGCCTAGCGAGCGCCAGGGCCAGAGCGTACTATACTGTACTCTACTGTATGCATATTATTGAGCGGCGCGGCCCCCCGTAACTAATCATCCTCCTGGAGAGCCCTCCTCGCCGACCCGCGCGCCAACGCAACATGAGCGATGATTGAATATTTGTTTTTAATACCAGGCAATTTTTTAAAAACCCGTCAGAGGTGAGAGGAGGGAGGGAGGGAGGAGGGAAGGAAGAAGGGAGGGAGGGAGGGAGGGGAAGGCACCCCTTATGGACTACGAAGTACGAGGGGAGCGGTGACAAGAACTGAGAGAGAGAGAGAGAGAGAGAGAGAGAGAGAGGGAGTGGGGAGAAAGAGAGGGAGAGAGGGAGAGAAAGACAGCCTGAGAGAGAGAGAGAGGGAGAGAGAGAAAGACTAAGTGAATGTCAAGGAGAAGGCAGGAGAGTGAAGAGTGAATAAACGGAGAGAGAGAGACAGAGAGAGAGAGAGAGAGAGAGTGGAGTGTGTCATTGTGGTGTATCGTTCACAGTCTATCTATCCACGACCTACAATACGACAGAGATGAGCCCTCTCCAGTGTTAAAGCAGAACAGCACCAACAGAACTGAACCCCCCCCCCCCACACATATCCTAGTCCTAACTGATTGTTGTGTCTCGTACGCTCAAGGTCTGGCACCATTCTCTACAGAGCATGGTCATCCGCATTTAGGAGTGCTTTTATTCACGTTATTCCTCACCCACCCTCCCTCTGCAACTTCCTGTTTTTTCGCCCAGGCCCCATTATTACTAAAGGCAGAAGAGAGGAATCCTGCGGATGACAAGGGCAAGTGCTTTCATAGGACTTAAACGGAGAAGAGTTT
The DNA here is from genome assembly GCF_963989245.1 of Nansenia antarctica. Classification (NCBI taxonomy): domain Eukaryota; kingdom Metazoa; phylum Chordata; class Actinopteri; order Argentiniformes; family Microstomatidae; genus Nansenia; species Nansenia antarctica. Next base: position 108,557,571 of record NC_137674.1, read on the forward strand.
TTTTTTGTGTAAGTTGAATGGAGAGAGAGTTTGTGTAAGTTGAATGCAAGAGAGGGGGGGGGGCGTTCGCATTTCTGTTGAGATGTGTTTTTCTTTAAAATGTTCTGCCTCACAATACCCCAAGGTGTGCTGTGTGTGTCTGCTGTGGCCCAAGGTCGGCCGTGCGTCCGCTGGAGGCTTGTAACTGGATGTGTGTAGTAGTGTTTCTATCTCTGCTGTCCTATCTGGGATCGCTACCTCACAGAGATGGACTGTCCATGTCTCTCTCTCTCTCTCTCTCTCTCTCTCTGTCTGTGTCTCTGTGTCTCTCTGTCTGTCTCTCTCTCTGTCTCTCTCTCTGTCTCTCTCTCTCTGTCTCTCTGTCTGTCTCTCTCTCTGTCTCTCTCTCTCTCTCTCTGTCTCTCTCTCTGTCTCTCTCTCTGTCTCTCTCTATCTCTCTCTTTCTGTCTGTCTCTCTCTCTGTCTCTCTCTCTCTCTGTCTCTCTCTCTCTCTCTCTCTAACATGTGTTCCTCTTGCATCGTCCTCAATTAGGGGCCTAGTGAGTCTAAAGAGCCGGGGAGAGAGGAGGGAATCTGCTTGGCTCTGCTGCATGCAACCACAGATTACACCCAGATCCTCCTCCCACACCGTACGGGCCGGGGCCAGAGAGGACGCTGGGTGGGAGGGGGGGGGGGGGGGATAACTCCTCCCTCCTACCCGAGCCTGCGACGGCACTTGTCACGCACATTTAGCGTGATTCATTGACATGCTGCAGGATTTTCTGCTCCGGAAAAAATAAAGAAAAAGAAAAACTGCCCCAGAGAGATGACAGCATCGCCTCCGACACCAATCTCATCTCATCTACACCGAGCCGCTCAGCACCGCCACTCAGAGGCGGTCAATCAACCCCCCCTGGATCTGGCGTCTGGAGGCGTCCGCGGGGGGGGGAGAGTGAGAGGAAACTAAAGTTTTCGAGGATCGGTTTTGTCGTTAGTTTGGGTTTTTTTCCGTTACGATGTACGTACGACGTTTCTTTAACGTCGTTGTTGAACCCGAAAAAGGGCGGGAAAAAAGTGGAATCGAACAAAATCTCTTTTCTTAGCAGAAGGCAGAGAAGGATGTTAGAATTCCGCGTTTACCACAGGAGACGTTGTCGTGATGCGTGGCGGTTTTGGATTGAGTCAGACTCGTTATCCGAGAGGACGCCCCCCCCCCTCCAGTCATAATCGAGGTCTCATGATTTAGTTATTTTGAAAACGGTGTGACGTTATTGTTTTTCACGCTAGCCATAACAGAGCGCAAGGCGTCGACTTTTATCAGTATTTCTAGTTAGTTTACCTACACGGTTAGTTTGCGCACATAGTTTGCATACAAGGTTAGTTTGCGTACGAGGTTAGTTTGCGTACGAGGTTAGTTTGCGTACATGGTTAGTTTGCATACAAGGTTAGTTTGCGTACACGGTTAGTTTGCATACAAGGTTAGTTTGCGTACATGGTTAGTTTGCATACAAGGTTAGTTTGCGTACAAGGTATTAGCGTGTACTATCAGACTTTTCCGAGGCTCTCTCTCATCCTAAGTGAACTTTGCACTTTGCACTTTGACAAAAAGACGACGATCGATCGGAAATCAGAATTAAGATGAAACGTTCGAGACGTGTCTGTTTTCAATTCTCTCTCTCTTTTTTCTCCAATTTGAGCAAAGAACAGCTGGGAAGAAAGCCACGTTCACAAAGACGGATGCCTGCGTTCCGCAAGACGAATACGTCGTCACATTGGGGATTGACATCACACTGATGAATGCGCCGAGCAGCACCCCAGACACCAGCGAAGGCTGTGTGTGAGGAGGAGGTGGGGGTTGTGGGGGGGGGGGCGGAGGGGGGCGGAGGGGGGGCGGAGGGGGGGGGTGGGGGAGACGCATCACAGTGGCTTATGTTCTGTGTCTCGCTGATGCGAAGTGATGTGTACTAATTCTACATATGGTCAAACCAAACAGGCCCCGAAAGTTCAGCCAACGCAAGAAATCACTTCCCTCTCTTTCAACCTCCTCCCTCCCTCTCTAACCCTCTCTCTTTATTTCCAGCAATTTTATGCATCTCTCTCTCCCTCTCTCTCCATTCTCCCTGGATGTCCACAATGATTGACAAATAACGGTGGGGGGACCTTGAGAACGTGTGTGTGTGTGTGTGTGTGTGTGTGTGTGTGTGTGTGTGTGTGTGTGTGTGTGCGTGTGTGTGTGTGTGTGAGCCTGTGTGTGCGTGTGCCTGTGTGCCTGCATGTCTGTGTGTATGTGTGTGTGTGTGTCTCTCTGTGTGTGTGTGCCTGCGTGTGTGTGTGTGTGTGTGCGTGTGAGCCTGTGTGCGTGTGCTTGCGTGCGTGTGTGTGTGTGTGTGTGTGTCTCTCTATGTGCGTGTCTGTGTGTGTCTCGATGTGTGCCTGTGTGTGTTTGTCTCTGTGTGTGTGTGTGTGCCTGCCTGCGTGTGTGTGTGTGTCTGTGTGTGTGTGTGTGTGTGTGTGTGTTGGGCTTGTTCGGCAGTTGTTTAGTGGATCTCTGGCAGCGTGTCAGGACCTTGTCATACCAGCTGGGCATTGAGGACTTGATTGTAGCTCGCAGTGTAAATACCCAAACAAATATCTGTAGCCCAATGTGCTATTGGTTTGCTGCATATTTACATTCCTTTCTTTCTCTTTCTGGCTCTCGATAAGCCTCTCTCTCTCTCTCCCTCCCTCTGTCTCTCTCCCTCTCTCTCTCTCTCTCTCTCTCTCTCCCTCCCTCCCTCTCTCCCTCTCTCTCTCTCACTCCCTCTGTCTCTCTCCCTCTGTCTCTCTCTCTCACTCCCTCTGTCTCTCTCCCTCTGTCTCTCTCCCTCTCTCTCTCTCTCTCCTTCCCTCTGTCTCTCTCCCTCTCCCTCTCTCTCTCTCTCTCCCTCCCTCTGTCTCTCTCCCTCTGTCTCTCCCTCCCTCTCACTCCCTCCATCCCTCTGTCTCTCTCCCTCTGTCTCTCCCTCTGTCTCTCTCCCTCTGTCTCTCTTCCTCTGTTTCTCTCTCTCCCTCTCTCTCTCCCTCCCTCTGTCTCTCTCCCTCTGTCTCTCCATCCCTCTCACTCCCTCCATCCCTCTGCCTCTCTCCCTCTGTCTCTCTTCCTCTGTTTCTCTCTCTGCCTCTCTCTCTCTCTCCCTCCCTCCCTCTGTCTCTCTCCCTCTGTCTCTCCCTCCCTCCCTCTCCCTCCCTCCCTCCCTCCCTCTGTCTCTCTCCCTCTCCCTCTCTCTTTCCTTTCACTTCTCCACTTCTCTTCTCACATCACTGAATGGCATATGTATGATCTGTGGCCAAGGGTGATATGATTAAATTGATAGCAGAACAGCAGTTTAAGAGGGGGGAAATTAAGTTTTAAGTTGTCAGTTTAAACATTCACTTTTTTTCTTCTTCTTTTCCTTTCAGTTTTTTTTCCCCTCTCTCAATCCTTTTCTGCTTACACTGGAAGTCTGTAGTTCATTCTTAGAGGAATCGTACACACAGTTAACAAGTTGGCATAATCCCTATCCGTACGCACTCAAGTCCTGGCGCCTTCGAATCCATCATACACGACGAACAAAATTGAAAGATGAAAAAAAATAACATTTAACCTGGTGTTGTTGTTCTTTAAGGTGCTCCCAAAAGTGTGAATGTTTACGCATACGCATCCAACTGCTTCACGGGGTTCAGTGGTACCACATTTCACGCGGCCCGCTGTTCCCCATGTGGCTATGCTTGGCCAAAGGCGGGGGGGAGGAGGGAGGAGGGGGAAGGGGCGAAGGGGGGTAGAAATCTATTCATAATTCAATGAAACAGCAACGGACCAGCAGCCAGTTGACAGATATAACAAATTGGAGGGGAAAAAGTTTAGTTTAGTGTATCTGTTTAGGAGGCCCACTGCATTATACATGGGGGGAGCTCTCTCTCTCTCTCCCACTGTGTGCTAATAGGATACATGATGGATAGCCTCCCTGGTTTAGACTCTCCTTCTCCTCTGTGTTATTCATCTATTTATCTACTTGTTTATTTATTCCATCACCCGTGGGGTGAGACCCCTAGACTGACTCGGGGATTTGGGCAACCGAGCTTGGGGTGTGCGTTCGACGTTCGTTCTAAGTGGGGCTTAACCCTGCCCCTTTATGGGAACGAGGATGACTCAATGCTAGTGGAACAGGTTGCGAACAGGTTGGGCCTGTTTACTGTCTGGTCGATCGTCTGGGGTAATGGGAGTCTTGTGCGTGGTGAGTTGGACTGGTGATCAGAAGGTCATGAGTTCGGGGGAACACCGCCACTAGTGTTCTAGTCTCACCTGGGAACACCACCACTAGTGTTCTAGTCCCACCTAGGGAACACCACCACTAGTGTTCTAGTCCCACCTGGGAACACCACCACTAGTGTTCTAGTCCCACCTGGGGAAAAATCAGGTGTAGTGCTGAGGCACAAATGTGTACATTTCAAGCCTGCAAACTGCGACACTTTAAATGAATGTGCAATAACACTATGTGCAATATGACAACCCTAGTCGTTTTATCTGTACAGTATAGTATAGTGGATAGTGTACATAGCCTTTATTTATGTAAACCAGCTCCTTTCCCTTCTTGTTTTTTTAGTTTTTTTTTTCTTTCCTAGCACCAGGGGAGCCACCCCTCCCAAATGTCGTTGTTTGGTACCTGTACTATAGCAATGACAATAAAGACCATTCATTCATTCATTCATTCGAACACCACCACTAGTGTTCTAGTCCCACCGGGGAACACCACCACCCCTAACCCTAACCCTTGAGTAAGGCACTTAGCCCTGAGTTACTCCAGGGAGACTGTCCCGGGAATCTCCAATAAGTCGCTTTGGATAAAAGCATCTGCTAAACGGTTAAAATGGTAAAATGTAAATCTTGCTGTGTGTCCAGGAGTGAACTACCTGATGACAATACGTTATATATGAGTAGTATGCAAGTAAATCATACGACTTTTGATTGTGACTAGCGGTCACAACCAAAGGGTCCGTTATGCCTCCTACAGAATCTCCCCATGACCCCCTCTGTGCCACAACAGCCAGTCGTACCTCAAGATGTCCTCTTTGCACAGCTAGCTAGCCGACCCAAGCTAACCCAGCTAGCTAGCTGACCCAAGCTAACCCAAACCAAAGCCCTGGGGACCTTTTCCACCGGTGTACAGCGTCTCCGATCACAGACAAACACCTTCAGGTCCCCCGCCCCCCCCCCCCCCCCTCCCCCCCATCTTTAACCCTGCTCCCGGCCCTAATCAAGGGCGTCACTCCGGGAGACCGTGTTGTCCCCCCCCCTGCGCCCCCTCCCCCCCCCCCTCCCCCCCGGGGAGTGACCTCTCCTGGCCCCCACCCCGCCACGATGCCATGGCCCTGCCAAGCCCCCTCAGAGGACAAGACAGGAAGGTGGGGGTAGGGTAGGGTAGGGTGGGGAGGTGGAGGGGATGAATTAGAGGGGGGTGGTGGAGAGGAGGCGGGGCGGGGCGGGGGGGAGGGGGGCGGGGGTTGAAGCAGGTATAGCCTAGCAGGAGCTGACAGCACTCTAAACCAATGGCGCATCAAGACACTTCTCCGGAGATGACGGGTGGCGGGTGGGCGGGCGGGCGGGCGGTGGCGGTGGCGGTGGTGGTGGTGGTGGTGGCGGTGGTGGTGTCGGCGGGGAGCCGTAGATCAGGGCAGGGAGGATGGCGGAGCGACTCAGGGTGACAGGGGAATAACATCCCTTTCTCCTCAATCGACAGGGACCATAACTCCTACCTCTCCAGGGACAGATTGAGAAAGGCAATAGCCGAGAGCTGTGAAGCACGGATGCTGAGGAGAATTGAAAGTTAAAGAAGCAGTGGCCGAATTTTTCTTTTTTTGGAGGGGGGGGGGGCGGGGTGGGGGGTGTTCTTTTTTTTCTCTCTCTCTCTCTCTCTCTTTTTTTGGGGGGGGGGGCGGGGACTTGAAAAAAAGAAATCGCTCGATAAACTATCAAACGATAAATCTCTCGGGTTGTTTCCCCCATTTTGAGATTTCTGCTTCTTTTGGAAAAATAAATGAATAGGAAAAAAAGAAAAGAAAATATTACTTTTTGAGGTCCAACAGCATGTATGTATGTACATTCGGTCGGTAGAGCCGAGGCAGAATTGTTTGAGCCAAACCTAGTTTGCTTCTGTACCTTCTGAGCAGAGCCCTGGTGAGGTGGCTAAACCTCCCCTACTCCAGGACAGTTCATGTGGTCCTCTGTGGCTCAGTAGGTAGAGCGTTGCGCTAACAACGCTTAGGTTATGGGTTCGATTCCCGCTGGGACCATATATACTGAAAAAAATCTATGCACTGACTCACTGTAAGTCGCTCTGGATAAAAGCGTCAACTAAATGGTGTATATTGACGCAGCCAACAGCTTTGGTAGGCAGACAGGAGTGGTTAGAGTTATAGTATAGCAGCACTAGAGTGTTGCCTTGTCAGGTCTTCTGTACAGGACGTATCGTAGGGAATTATAGGGACGTGTCATAGTTTAATCATCATAGTTAATTTAAATTTATATTCATAGGGCCGGTTTCACAGACAAGGCTTAAGCCTAAGACTAAATCACACCTTCAGTGTAAAATCTCCATTGAAGACCCTTTTAGTCTAGGATTAGGGTTAGGCCTAGTCTGTGAAACTGGCCCTTAGTGTAATTAGGGCAGGGAATCAGGGCATGGAATCTCACCATGTGATGTTATCACAATAGGCAGCGATTCAGTACTGTTTGGGATTTCAGTGTACTGCAATTCGATACTACGATATTGCTATTCAATACTGGCAACAATAAAAGTTGTTTTCATTTGATGATGGGAAACAGTTGAATCAAAGACCTACCTAAGGACAAAATTCAATAAAAAAATAGGGAACATTTTTAATATGTAAATCTTTTTAATGTAATAATTAAAATGCGTTTGAAAGGGGTATGAATAGGTATGAATGATGTGTACTTAATATACAATTGTATATATATATATATATATATATATATACATATCCACACATATCTATGACGCAGTATATATATATACAACCTGTAAAATAAATAATAGAGCTGTCCTCTAAAGGGGGGTGGAAGGGGGGCAAAAACAACTATATAAAAAAAGAAAGAACCAGAATGGCTAAATACAATATCTCGATACTCAACTGTATTGATATTTCCTCCATCACGGGTGATGATGGTGTAATGCTCTGTGGTGAATCATGCTGGGGGATGTTATGTCTCTGAGAGGCTGGGGACTGCTGTGTCAGCACTGAGTTCCCCCCCATCTCTGTCTGTGTCTGTGTGTGTGTCTGTCTCTCTCTCTCTCTCTCTCTTTCTCTCTCTCTCTCTCTATCTCCCTCTCCCTGCATCTCTCTCTCTCTCCCTCTTTCCCCTCTCTCTCCCTCTCTCTCCCTCTTTCCCCTCTCTCTCCCTCTCTCTCTCTCTCCCTCTTCCCCCTCTCTCACTCTCTCTCTCTCTTCCCTCTCTCTCTCTCTCCCTCTCTCTCTCCCTCTCTCTCTCTCTTTTTCTCCCTCTCTCACTCTCTCTCACTCTCTCTCTCTCCCTCTCTCTCTGCATCTCTCTCTCCCTCTCTCTCTCTCCCTCTTTCCCCTCTCTCTCTATCTCTCCCTCTCTCTCTCTCCCTCTCTCTCTGCATCTCTCTTTCTCTCTCTCTGCATCTCTCTCTCTCCCTCTTCCCCCTCTCTCACTCTCCCTCTCTCTCTCCCTCTTTCCCCTCTCTCTCCCTCTTCATCTCTCTTTCTCTCTCTCTCTCTCCCTCTTCCCCCTCTCTCACTCTCCCTCTCCCCCCCTCTCTCTCTCTCTCTCTCTCTCTCTCCCTCTCTCTCTCTCACTCTCTCTCCCTCTCTCTTCCCCCTCTCTCACTCTCCCTCTCTCTCTCTCTCTCCCTCTCTCTCTCTCCCTCTCTCTTTCTCTCCCTCTCTCTCTCTCTCTCTCTCTCGCTCTTTCTCTCTCTCTCTCTCTTCCCCCCCTCTCTCTCTCTCTCTCTCTCTCTCTCTCTCTCTCTCCCCTCTTCTCCATGCACTCTTCTCCTTCCCCCAGGAGACAGCTTTTATAGTCAGATCAGACTCTCAGTGGCTTATTGACGCCTTTTAACGGCTTCTTTATTATCAATTACAACACACTGTGTCTGGGTCCAGCTGTGAAGGCCAGTACACTCACCAGAGAGCAGTGAAATGTCAAAAAATACACATTTAATTTCCGATAACATTATCCCAGTATTATTAACTAAGGGTTAGGCATAAATTATTAGTACGGCATAAAAATAAAATAAAAAAGGATCATTATGTTACTACTACACTGCAAAAAGTAAATCTAAGGAAGATGAAATATCTTAAATCAAGGCAATACAGTATGCTTGTTTTTTGTCTGACTGCACTCGTTTTGATCTTAAAACTAGTGCAGTTTTACTCGTTTTAACATAGTCTTGGCAAGTGAAATTTTCCTCTTCTGTTGGCAGACCATTTGGCTTATTTTAAGTAATATTTCCTTCATTTCATTGCTTTTTTTCTTGTTTTGGAGAGCTGACTTTTTGCAGTGTACACAACCAGATTACCAGGCCCCCAAAAAAAGAATGACACGAATGAATACTTATGATGTACGATAGAACGTTCTAGCGATAGAGGATTTTTCTAATCCTATGGTCACCATCCAGATGAGGGGAAGGTCACATTTGAATGTGCGTGCAGTAGATTTATCGGCGGCATATAAAAAATCAGGGTTATTAAACTTTAACTCCCCCCCCACCCCACCGCCCCCCACCCCCGGCACTGTCATCAACTTGATGAAGGCAAACACAGAGAGGCCTGCCAAACACCGGCGGGGGGAGAGAGAAGGAGGGAGGGAGGGAGAGAGGGGGGGAGAGAGAGAGGGAGGGAGGGGGGGATAGAGGGAGAGAGAGGGGGAGAGAGAGAGAGAGAGAGAGAGAGAGAGAGAGGGGGGGAGAGAGAGAGAGGGAGGGGCTCTGGTGTGGGTTATACGATTAGTAAGATTGACTTCTGATGTAGAGGAGGGTGGAGGTGTCTGGTGGCTTCAGAGCGCCCTGCGTGTCACAGGTAACCTCCTTCCCCTCTGTGTGTGTGGTGTGTGTGTGTGTGTGTGTGTGTGCGTGTGTGTGTGTGTGTATGCCTGTGTGTATGTGTGTGTGCACAGGCACGATCGGGGCTGCGTGTGTGTGTGCGTCTGTGTGTGTGTGTGTGTGTGCGTGTGTGTGCGTGTGCGTGTGTGTGTGTGTGTGTGCGTGTGTGTGCGTGTGCGCGTGTGTGTGTGCATATGCGCATTAAAAGAAGAAAAAAAAAACGCGTGCTGCTTTCCGAAGCGACCCAGGTTACCCAGCAGGCCCCCTGCTCCACTGAAGGTGAAAGAAGTGCTCACTTGAGCTCATTGAAAAGTAGATGTGACAGTAAATTTCTCAGCCTCCCGAGATGGGAGATCTTGTTATAGCAGTCAGGATGGGGGTCAGGGCAGTGGCTGTTGATGATTGAGGAAAAGAGAAGTAAATTCATTCTGCTTCAGGCAGTTTGTCAAGTGCCAGTAGCTTACCGTTGAGAGCCACTCACCCATCACTGTGTTACTGCCCCAGAGGTCACCTGCTCGCCATCAATCAGACTCGCCTCGCCTGCTAAACCTATTGCCTGCCCCCTCCCCCTGCTCCTCCTCCCCCTCCCTGCTCCCCCCCTCTCTCCCCTCTCCCCTCTCCCCCCTCTCCCCTCTGCTCCGTCTGACGAAATGAAAAAGAAGAGCCGTGCCTTTTCTCCTCCTCCTCCTCCTCCTGCTGCTGCTGTTGTTGTTGTAGCTAGCGAAAAGTAAATCTTAAGTAAGACGAAATGTCTTAAACCGAGGGATTGTGTGTGACACCACTTGTTTTTAAGATAAGAAGGTTTTACTTGTTTTAAGAAAAATCTTGACGAGTGGAATTTTACTCTTCTGTTGGCAGATAATATTGCTTATTTTAAGTCATATTTCCCCCCCATTTTTGAGAGCTGGAGGTGGAGGTGTAGTATCAGGGTGGAGGTGGAGGTGGAGGTGTAGTATCAGTAGTATCACTAGTGTAGTATCACTAGCTAACAACATCACTAGCTAACCTCATCACTAGCTAACATCACTAGCTAACAACATCACTAGCTAACCTCATCACTAGCTAACAACATCACTATCATCACTATCTAACCTCATCACTAGCTAACCCGGTGGTGGTGGTGTAGTGTCAGAAACAGCCCTCTGCCACATGTTACTGCTTAATGGAACCAGCCTGATACTGTGGGTACGTTCGTAAAGTCGCTCCGTGAGCGCCAGAGCGCACGCTGGGTTCAAGAGGGACAAGAGGCATTTCCATGAGTGCTGATCAGATTTCCAGAGCAAATTTTACGAACGCAGCACTCGATCAAATTTCAGGACCCTCCTTTCATGACTTTTCCTAGATATCTGCGTTCTACCACCCAGTATCCTTACATTTTCTCAATCACACCAGGAGAAGCTAGTGTAAAGCTATTTTGCAGTTTTTTCTGTGTAGGAGGCAGGCTAACTTACAAGACGCCCCAACTAGTGGTTGTTTTGTGTAAGTAGCAGCTTCCCATTGTAAAGACTATGGTCATTTGACCCCCGAGGCGGCTCTAATAGTAGGTAAAACAGGCACGGCTGTTCTAGTGTTAGGATGACTGGTATTGATCCCCCCACAACCCCCCCCCCCCCTCCTCCTCCTCGCAGGCTTGTAAGTGACATCGTTCCTGATGACTCCTGATCATCCTCCTTGGAGTGTTAATTAAAACGCCAGCAGATGCGCAGGTGTGGGAGATCATTAGGAACAGACTGCGGCCCCCTGTTCACAGACGTCCTGCACGCTTACACACACACACAAACACACACTCACACTCGCAAGCACACACACGCGCGCGCTTACACACACGCTTTCGCTCGCACGCACGCACTCACACACACACAATCACGCTTACACTTGCACGCACGCACTCACTCGCACACACACGCACACACACACACACACACACACACACACACAGCATCAACAGCCCACCAGAGACTTAAGGAAGTGGTAATGAGAGGAGAGAATAGTACCGTAGGTTGAGGGAGAGAGGAGGAGTGAGGAGAGGAGACAAGGAGAGAGGAAGAGAGAGCAGAGGAGACAAGGAGACAAGGAGAGAGGAGGAGAGAGGAGGAGTGAGGAGAGGAGACAAGGAGAGAGGAGGAGGAGTGAGGAGAGGAGACAAGGGTATAAGGAGAGGAGAGATGATACTGGAGAAGAAACGCAGGAAGGAAGGACAAAAAGGAAAGAGTGAAGAGGAGAGTGGAGGAGCGCATAGAAGGAGGAGGAGGTTCATCTGCCAAAGCAGAACGGCATCCCAAACACAGCCAACCATCATCCCAAACACAGCCAACCAGCAGGTGTCTTTATAACGCTGTTAGCCCTACACACCTACAGTACCTACGGACACACTGGAAGAGCTCTATAACTTCTGGAAAA
>NC_137674.1:108574050-108581550 GCF_963989245.1 Nansenia antarctica
GTTATAGTTGGACTCGCGAGCAGGGTTGCCAGATGGGAATGACATTTTCCACCCTAACCACAGTCTAAAACCGCTAATTCCACCAAACAATCTGGCAACCCTATGATTTCTGGTCGTAATTATTGAACACATTTCACATTTACGATTGCCGGCCACACCCATTTTCCGAGCAGGTTGTCGGGAGAGACAATTGACAATTGACAATTGATTGACTCTTAACACACCTCACACCCCAGGATTCTGTTATAGGAAAATGTTAAGAGCCATCTGATAACCGGGCGTTTTCTGTTGTTTTCAGCCATCCGAAAATCGCTGAAATCGCAGAAAATCCTTATGTGTGTACCCCGCTTTACTCACAGAATTAGATCCCCCCCCCACACACACACACACACACACTCTAAAGAGAGGCCTGACACCTCAGAATGATGGACTCCTGGAAGACACTGACCTTTCTCCCCTGGATGCCCCCCCCCCCCCCCCCCCCTCAGCCCCCCCCCCCATGTAGATGAGACAGAGACAGATGAAGATATTTTGGGAGGGGGGTAAAGGTAGATTAATACTGACACAGGGCCTCTGAGACCATGACAACCCCCAGAGAGGACAGGAGCTGACAGACTCCTGGCCCACGCAGCTAGACAGACCTCTGTGTGTGTGTGTGTGTGTGTCTGTGTGTCTGTGTGTGTGTGTGTGTGTGTGTGTGTCTCGTTTGTCCACGAAACACAATTCTTTCTTCCATTTTGTCCATAAAAATGTTTTTGTTTACAACTGTAGATTAACACAAGAACACTAGCCTTTTTTTTACCTACTATAAGAGCCGCCTCAGGGGGTTAAATTACCATAGTCTTTACAATGGGAAGCTGCTACTTACACACAACGACCACTAGTTGGCGCGTCTTGTAAATTTGCCTGCCTCCTACACAGAAAAAACTGCAAAATAGCTTCATACTAGCTTATCCTGATGTGATTTTGAAAATGTAAATTCATGAAAGGAGGGTCCTGAAATTGAATCGAGTGCAAAAAAAATTATACTCACAGGTGTCAAATGACCCCGCCCACGGCTGTTCCAGTGTTAATATGTCGATCGGAATGGCATCTCTGGTGTTTCGCTGAGCCCCACATAACTCACTGAAACATATTTCACAATAAAACGCCCCTGGCAGAGGTGTGGTCCAAGTCCATGTCTTCTGATCATTATAATCTGTTTCCTCTGTTCTGTCCTGCAGTTTGCTGGTTATTGTGGTTGGCATATCATTTAATTTTCCACTCACATAACATAGCCATGCCTCCCCATAAGCATCCACATAGTTCTCTCTCCAATACGCTCCTCGTTGTATAAATAACTGCCATTCTTCTCTGACAGACAGAGAGAGTTTTCTGGTCGTTTTTTTTTTTTTTTTTTTAAACCATCCAAGTGCACTGTGGGTAGGATACCACACAGGCTTGCCTCTACCAAACACTCAAAGTGGTTCCATGTTTAGTGTGTTTGTGGAGCGGTGTGTGAACAGAGAGAGGGACCACAGCAGCCTCTCCGTGTGTGTGTGTGTGTGTGTGTGTGTGTGTGTGTGTGTGTGTGTAGAGATGTCTGTTCCCACGACATCACAGCGTAGGAGCTTAGAGAGGGATCTGGGGTGTTACTGTATCTGTGTCTGGGGTAGGAAAAGTGCTACTTGTGTGTCTTGCCTGTCCACCGTGTTCACTTCAAACACATAGTTACCCCTGTTGAACCCCTATTTACCCCTACTTCAAACCCCTATCACATTCAACCCCTATTTACCCCTATCTACTTCAAACCCCTGTCAACTTTGTAATGAAAATAGGGAATATTTCCGAAGATCAGGGAGGAATTAATCCATAAAATATTGTAAATAAAAAAATATATTATAAAATGTAATATTTTAATATTTAATAACCTATTTACAAACATACATCTTTATTTGTGTCCATTTTACTTATCTTTGTGATCAATATATTTAGTTTTTTTTCCAATATATTATTTTTTTTTTTTTTTACCAATGTTAGACTTTTTATTCCAAAGTTCAGTTCAGTAATATCTTATAATAATAATAATAAGAATATTAATAATAATAATAATAATAATAATAATAATAACGTGTATTTGTATAGCGCTTTCCCTGCAAACGTTGCAGCTCAAAGTGCTCCAATCATTGTATAATCATAATTTAATTATTTAGTAATTTAAAGGCAATATTAAAAAGATGGGTTTTTAGTCTTGAGTTGATCATAATTTGCTAAGGTTGCATCCCTAATGTAAACTGGCAGTGCATTCCACAATTTGGGTGCATAAAATGAGTATATAATTGATATATTATATCAATACACCAATGAGAGAAGAGAGTAAGAGAATTATTTTCTCAAACGTCATATTTGTGTTTCCGGTTAGTTCCATGTCTCAGTTTATCATCAACTGTCATTTAGTCATTAAGATAAAAAAAAAGGAGATTGAGACGGTGGTTTGTGAACTAGACTGTGTGTGTGTGTGTGTGTGTGTGTGTGTGTGTGTGTGTGTGTGTGTCCAGGTCAGCGGTCCTGTGTTCCAGAGAGCGTGGGTGATTCCTCGAGACACGTCACTGACGTCATGATCCCCAAAAAGGTAATAACACACACACACACACACACACACACACACACACACACACACACACTCTCTTACTTCTGTCAGTCTCTCCTCTAGGCTTACCTAGCAACCTGTCTCCTAGCTAACTAGCTGTCAGGTCTGGAATGTTACCAACTTCAACCAGCTCTCATTAGGTGTGTGTGTGTGTATGTGTGTGTGTGTGTGTGTGTGTGTGTGTGTGCGTGCGTGCGTGGGATGTGTGTGTGTGTGTATGTGTGTGTGTGTCTCCTGCCTCTCCTCTCTCCCTTCCTCCTCTCCTCTCTCTCTCCCTTCCTCCTCTCTCTCTTCCTCCTCTCCTCTCTCTCTTCCTCCTCTCCTCTCTCTCTTCCTCCTCTCCTCTCTCCCTTCCTCCTCTCTCTCTTCCTCCTCTCCTCTCTCTCTTCCTCCTCTCCTCTCTCCCTTCCTCCTCTCTCTCTTCCTCCTCTCCTCTCTCTCTTCCTCCTCTCCTCTCTCTCTTCCTTCTCTCCTCTCTCTCTTCCTCCTCTCCTCTCTCTCTTCCTCCTCTCCTCTCTCTCTTCCTCCTCTCCTCTCTCTCTTCCTCCTCTCCTCTCTCTCTTCCTCCTCTCCTCTCTCTCTTCCTCCTCTCCTCTCTCTCTTCCTCCTCTCCTCTCTCTCTTCCTCCTCTCCTCTCTCTCTTCCTCCTCTCCTCTCTCTCTTCCTCCTCTCCTCTCTCTCGTCCTCCCTCATCTGTCTTTCCATCTCTCCCTGCCCCGCCACCGTCCCTTTCACTCTCAGTAGATGTGTGTGCGTGTGCGTGTGCGTGTGTGTGTGTGTGTGTGTCTGTGTGGCTACCTTGCAATGAGTCTTTCTCTCTACTGTATTATCTGGTAATGAAGGTGAACTAGGAGTCCCATAGTGTACTGTATGTATGAGACCCCCTGGTGGACGGCAGCGGTAACACACCCCACTAGTCACACCACTGCCTCTTTCACCCCTTCCTCCCCCCCCGCCCCACCCCCCCTCCCTCCCTGAAACTGTTACTGTCCCGTATCTGATATGATCATGCTTGACTTAGGCCTCAGCACAGCTTTGTTTGCCTTTCAGTTGGGTGGTCCCTGTCTCTCTCTCTCTCTCTCTCTCTCTCTCTCTCTCTCTCTCTCTCTCTCTCTCTCTCTCTCTCTCTCTCTCTCTCTCTCTCTCTCTCTCTCTCTCTCTCCTCTCTCTCTCTCTCTGTGTGAAGCGTACAGGGGTTTGAGGGTTTGAGGGGTTTGAGCGCGGCGGCCTGTTTCTCTTTTGGAAAGGGTTTTTCTGGCGTCGCCCCTCTCCGAAACCTAAAACCTAAGTATACACAATTAAGTTCACAGCAGAGGTTATACGGGGGGAAATAGCCCCGCGTCCCCGAGGTGTGAATCATCGTAACCCCCGTATAAAGGCATTCACATTCGCCGGTCAAGGTTATCCAATGGGAGCTCTAGAGGGGGGGTGGGGGTGGGGGTGGGGGCGGGGGGCGGGGGGAGTGAGAGCCGGTTGGTTGTCCCCGTGGAGATGACGATGCCTTGACGTTCAGCGGTTGTCCAATTGCATGTGCTGTTTTTTTCGCTTCTCCGTGCTCTGATTATTTTCAGCTGTGGTCGATGGGTGTGTTTTAGAGTAGACCGCTGTGCAGTTGTATTGGTGTTGTATTGGTGTCATATTGCTGTCATATTGGTGCTGTATTGGTATTGTATTGGTGTCATATTGGTGTCATATTGGTGTCATATTGGTGTCATATTGGCGTCATATTGGTGCAAAATTGGTGTCATACTGGTGTCATATTGGTGTTATACTGGTGTCATATTGGTGTCATATTGGTGTCATATTGGTGTCATATTTGTGTCATATTGATGTTTTTAGCGGTTGACTTTGTCTACGTCAGGCATGTCGACACAACGACCTGCCTTGATGTGACCATCACACAGGATGAACTTAGTCTGTTCCTCTGTGTCTGCTGGTCTGTTCCTCTGTGTCTGCTGGTCTGTTCCTCTGTGTCTGCTGGTCTGTTCCTCTGTGTCTGCTGGTCTGTTCCTCTGTGTGTCTGCTGGTCTGTTCCTCTGTGTCTGCTGGTCTGTTCCTCTGTGTGTCTGCTGGTCTGTTCCTCTGTGTGTCTGCTGGTCTGTTCCTCTGTGTGTCTGCTGGTCTGTTCCTCTGTGTGTCTGCTGGTCTGTTCCTCTGTGTCTGCTGGTCTGTTCCTCTGTGTGTCTGCTGGTCTGTTCCTCTGTGTCTGCTGGTCTGTTCCTCTGTGTCTGCTGGTCTGTTCCTCTGTGTCTGCTGGTCTGTTCCTCTGTGTGTCTGCTGGTCTGTTCCTCTGTGTCTGCTGGTCTGTTCCTCTGTGTGTCTGCTGGTCTGTTCCTCTGTGTCTGCTGGTCTGTTCCTCTGTGTCTGCTGGTCTGTTCCTCTGTGTCTGCTGGTCTGTTCCTGTGTGTCTGCTGGTCTGTTCCTCTGTGTCTGCTGGTCTGTTCCTCTGTGTCTGCTTGTCTGTTCCTCTGTGTGTCTGCTGGTCTGTTCCTCTGTGTGTCTGCTGGTCTGTTCCTGTGTGTCTGCTTGTCTGTTCCTCTATGTGTCTGCTGGTCTGTTCCTCTGTGTGTCTGCTGGTCTGTTCCTCTGTGTCTGCTGGTCTGTTCCTCTGTGTGTCTGCTGGTCTGTTCCTCTGTGTGTCTGCTGGTCTGTTCCTCTGTGTCTGCTGGTCTGTTCCTCTGTGTCTGCATGTCTGTTCCTCTGTGTGTCTGCTGGTCTGTTCTGCAGACGGTAGTTACAAGCCTGGTACTCTTATTGGTTATTTACATTTGACATTTTAGACATCTAGCAGACGCCTTTATCCAAAGCAACTTACAATCAATACATGTGTCTAAGGAAGTGAATCATCTGTCCATCAGTCATAGGGTTAGGGTTAAGGTTAGGCGTGGTCTCTCTCCTGCCTCCACAGACCCTGCTAACCCCAAAGACAAAAAGGGAAATCATTTGATCAGGTAATTTATTTATCAAACAGCCTATAACCTGCATATATAGTAATATAATATATTAAGTCATATATATAAAACTATAACTATATATAGCTGTAACCTGCTTTCAGAATGAAAACCTAGCAAAGACAGATCTCTTCAGCAACTCTGTGTATTTTTTCGGTGTATGTTTTTCAGATTCGATAGTCGGCCTAAAAGAAAAGGTCACAAAGGCGCAAAACATAGACACATTGTGCTCGCTCATCTACCCCTGCTAGCCCTCCCCCCCTCCCTCCCTGCTGTAGCTGTCCCCCCCCCCCTCCCTGCTGTAGCTGTCCCCCCCCCTCCCTCCCTGCTGTAGCTGTCCCTCCCCCCTCCCTGCTGGGTGGACCAGCGGTCGGACACACAGCAGTAGACCTCTCTGAGAGGCGTCACACGCGATCGGGACCCCCTCGGCGGGCCAGGTGGGGGCCTCCACTCACGTACGGGCAGGGGCCGTGCCCCTGGGGCCCCCCGGACCCCCACTCGCCAGCCAGCCTGTCAATCACCCGGGGGAGGGAGAGCGCCGGGGCTTCCTGTTTTGGCCCGAGCGCAGCGACACATCCTGGCCTGGGACCTGCTGGTGTCAGTCTGTCAACTGGAGCTGTGGCACACACACACGCTCACACACACACACACACACATAGGCAAGCACGCAGAACACACACACACACACACACACACACACACACACATACACACATAGCCAAGAGAGAGCCAAGAGAGAGCCAAGAGAGAACCAAGAGAGAACACACACACACACACACACACACACACATAGGCAAGCACGCAGAGCACACACATGCACACATACACACAAACACACATTCATGCACAAATACCCACACGCATACGCACGTGCACACAATTTCACACACGCATACGCGCAAGCACACACACATTCACACACACAATTACACGTACACACACTCACACACACATACGCGCGCGTCACGCATGCACAGACATTCATGCATGCACAAATACCCCCACACACACACAGACACACAGGCAAACACACAGGCACACACAATTACACACACACACACACACACACACAATTACACACACACACACACACACACACACATGCAGGCTGCTGTCAGCCCAGCCACCCTAGAGGTCATGGGAGCGCGGTCATGAAAGGCTTGTTAACAACCTAGAGAGCCAGGGGAAGACGACACACACACTCCGCCATCGCCAGTGTCCTCACGTTGTGGTGTGAAGGCCCCCCCAGTCCGCCCCCAGCCCCCCCAGCCTCCCCCAGCCCCCCCCAGCCCCCCCTGCCCCTCTTCAGACTGGTTAATGTACCCCTGTCACCTCAGGGTCTCGACGGCAATTAAAAGCGTCTTTAAAGGCCAAACCACTTCAGCTCCAGACTGAGACTTACTCTCCCTGCTGTGGCTGTCTGTCTGCCTGTCTGTCTGCCTGTCTGTCTGTCTGTCTGCCTGTCTGTCTGTCTTTATCCCTATGCGTGTCACCTGTCTGTCTGCCTGTCTATATCCCTGTCCCCGTCTGTCTGTCTGTCTAACTATCTGTCTGTCTACCTGACTGTCTGTTTGTCTGTCTGTCTGTCTATATCCCTTTACCCTGTCACCTGTAACACAAACACACGCACACACACACACACACACACACACACGCACGTTCCTAGGCCCCCCTCCTCAGAGGATGTTAGTCAGAGCAGGCAGGTCCTCATGTTGTATTAATCCGCTGAACGACTGCCGTGATTGATCAATTAGCCTCGCTTAGAGCGGCTTTGATCTGATCAATAACACTGTTCGTCTGGCCAAAGATTTTCATTAGAACCCCGACCCCCCCCCCCCCCACCCGCCTCAGCAGCCTCATTAGCATAGTTGAATATCGGCCTCCGTGTCTCTCTTGTCTCTCCCTACGTGAGGGTGTTGT
>NC_137674.1:108591550-108599050 GCF_963989245.1 Nansenia antarctica
CTCCCCAGGCCACTCGTGTCTGGTCTGACGTGATTATGTCTGTGTGTCGCCCCGCTCCCTTACATGCTGCTCCATCCTGCCTCATCTCTCTTTACAAAAGAGCCCGGGCGGAAAAGAATACGAGGTAGGAAAGCGAGTTTTTAAAAGAGAGAGAGAGAGAGAGGGAGGGAGAGAGAGAGAGAGAGAGAGAGAGGGAGGGAAGGAGGGATGGGGAGAGAGAGAGAGAAAGAGAGAGATAGAGAGTGAGAGAGAGAGTGATAGAGAGAGAGAGAGAGAGAGAGAGAGAGAGAGAGAGAGAGGGAGGGAGAGAGAGAGATAGAGAGTGAGAGAGAGAGATAGAGAGGCAGAGAGAGAGAGAGAGAAAGAGAGAAAAGAGAAAAAAAAAAGCATTTTAACAGGACGACCATGTTTGAATTAGATGTTGCAGGCCTCTCTCTCTAAATGGGTTTCTGAAGTGGCTGTCAGCGAAGGGCTTTTCAATCGGACCTGACCTTGAGCTCTTTTTTTTATTTTTATGTGAGCTCTGTAGGATTTAAGTGCCGGTATAACATGAACAGGCGGACTGAATGCATACTCTTTTTTTTCATGTTATTTTTTTTTTTGTGTGTCTTTTTTTCCCCAAATTGAAAAATGTCCCTCTGAAGACCTTTTCTATTGTTCAGGCAATTAATGGAATGCTGGCAGCAAGGTTCAGGTGCTTGAATGTTTTTTTTCTTCCTCTTTTTCATTCTGCCCCTTAATGACTAATAAGGATAATAATGATTAAAACACTTCTCAATGCTTTAGGGTTCCTCTTTATGCCTACGTTTATGTATTATGCATGCGTATAAATGTGAGCGGCGATGGCCTTCGAACCGCTCCGACCCCTCTCTGTATTTGTTTTGCATGCTACGGCTGCTGGTTTTGCATAACAATCACAGAGTTATCCTATTCAAATATATTAGCCCTTTTAAATATTCGGTTTGTACCATTTTTCCAAAAGAAAAAAAAGTTGGTCGAAATGTTGGTGAACGGAGTGCGTTCGTTCCCGTCGTTGTTTGGGATGTCAAGTGAGTCCTCTTGGCTAATTGGCCTCCCGGAGAAAGAGTTCTGCCATCTTTAGCCTCCTTTTTCACTTTGTGTACGACGTGGTTTTTCGACGTGAGCTTCTAAACATTCGAGCAGAATCACCCCGCGAAACGTTCGTAGTAAAGGTGCACTCTGCTCTGTTGCTACTCTGTCCCCCCCCCTCCCCCATCCTTGTTGGTTCCTGTTCTGAGGTCTGAGGAGGAAGGGGAGGGGGGTCTTTGTAAGACCATTGTGACATCAAAGTACAAGAAAAAGCAACAGACCACCACATCCACCTCCACCACCACCACCTCCACCACCACCTCCACCACCACCTCCACCACCCCCTCCATCACCACCACCACAGCAACCCCCACCCCCACCACCTCCACCACCACCACCACCACCTCCACCATCACCACCCCCACCACCACCTCCACCACCACCACATCCACCACCTCTACCACCTCCACCTCCACCTCCACCACCACCTCCACCACCGCCACCACCGCCACCTCCACCATCATCACCACCACCACCTCCACCACCACCACCACCACCACCACCTCCTCCACCACCACCACCTCCTCCACCATCACCACCACCTCCACCACCACCACCACCACCACCTCCACCCCCACCACCACCACCTCCACCACCACCACATCCACCACCTCTACCACCTCCACCTCCACCTCCACCACCACCACCTCCACCACCACCACATCCACCACCTCTACCACCTCCACCTCCACCACCACCTCCACCACCGCCACCACCGCCACCTCCACCATCATCACCACCACCACCTCCACCACCTCCTCCACCACCACCACCTCCTCCACCACCACCACCACCACCTCCTCCACCTCCGTGCGTGTGTGTGTGTGTGTGTGTGTACTGCCACACACACACATCCCTCCCTGCTGAGTGGCATCCTTCCTCTCACACTCTTGGACAACTTCCAGAACCTTTTTCTTTCTTTTTATTTTTACTGTATTTATTTATTTTTTAATGTTTCCCTCAGTCCTCTTCTTCTGTCTGTTTGGGTTTGTGGAAAGCAGAGTTTCCCAGGGAACATGTGAGAGGAGCTAGCCAACATGCTAGTGCGTGATGTGGGGATGTGGTTCCAGCTTATAGATGGTCCAAATAAACCAAGTATGGACTCCACTCTGAGGGGTGTGAGACTCTCAATGTTGAGGGGGAAGAAACTAGAAACTGACAGTAGTGTTTGTGTGTGTGTGTGTGTGTGTGTGTGTGTGTGTGTGTGTATGTGTGTGTGTGTGTGTGCGTGCGTGCGCCCATGTGTGCGTGCGTCTGTGTGTGTGCGTGCGTGCGTCCGTGTGTGTTTGTGTGCGTGCGTGCGTGCGTCCGTGTGTGTGCGTGCGAGTGTGAGTGTGCGTGCGAGTGTGAGTGTGAGTGTGAGTGTGCGTGCGAGTGTGAGTGTGAGTGTGCGTGCGTGTTTGCTTGTTTGTTTGTTGCTGTCGGCGAGCTCTTCATTTGTTTATTTTCTCTCTCTCTCAGTGATGTTCGTCTTAGAGCTGGTGGTAGCCCTACCTTCAGGGATGTGAGGAGCATGCATTCCAGGAGTATTTTCACCTGGGGCTGCGCTTGTTTTCTCTGTGTATAAATGTATATACATTATTTATTAAAATTCATGGAGAGTGAAAACAGGTTTAATACATTTACAGACGGGAGACCAAACACTGCGAGCTAAGCTCGGAGTCGTGGTTATTTTACACCTCGTGTTGGGATCTGTACGCTAGCCAACACACTGGTAATCTGTGACCAGCATATCTATGATAATAGTAGTAGTAATAATAATAATAATAATAATAATAATAATAATAATAATAATAACTTTTTATTTGTATAGCGCTTTTCCTGCAAACGTTGCAGCTCAAAGTGCTCCAATCATTATATAATCATCATTTAATATTTTTTTCATTTAAAGGCAATATTAAAAAGAAGTGTTTTTAGTCTTGACTTGAACATATTTGCTGAGGTTGCATCCCTAATGTAAACGGGCAGTGCATTCCACAATCTGGGTGCATAAAATGAGAACGCAGCCTCACCAAAGCTCTTCTTTTGTACATGTGGTACACAGAGAAAACCAGCGTCAGAAGACCTGAGAGCTCTATTGGGGCTCTAATAATAATAATAATAATAATAATAATAATACCTTCATCACTACTATCATAATTATGTTTTATTTGATAGATAGATAGTAATCTAAGATAGTATTAGTATCTATCTATTATTAAGTATAATACATAAACATTTAAACAGGCCCTCAAAACCCACCTCTTCAAGCTCGCCTTCACCAGTTAACCTTCTCCCCCTCCCCTCCCCATGTGTCCCCAGCACTACCTTAATTAGGCCCCTATACTTTCTTTTATTTATTTTTTGTTTCTTTTTATTATTACTACTCAGTCTTTTCAGTTTGTAAAGCATCTTCGAGTGTCTAGAAAAGCGCTATATAAGTCTAATGTATTATTATTATTATTATTTTATTCATCTCATTCATTTAACGGGGACGGGTACGATCGTGATGTCACACAGAATGTTGGTTGAACACCCAGAGGTCAAAGGTGTCAGCTACACGCTTATTAACCAGCCCCGGTAAAACAGCTCTGATATGAATCAATAAGCAGAACTGTAGGTTAACTTTATGTGCATGTTTATCATAAATCCATGGAATTCCAGGTAGGGTTCGGTTGTGGTTATTATATATCATTTCTTCCTTCTTCTAGCATTGTGACTGCCAATAGCCCCTGGCCCTAGCATAGATACTTTTTTCTTACGATGACTGATGGATAGATGATTCCCTCACAACAAATACATTTGTCTAAGTAATTCGCTTTGGATAAAAGGCGTCTGCTTAAATGCCTAAAATGTAAATGTAAATGTAAATAATAACAATAATAATAATAATAATAATAATACATTGGACTTATATAGCGCTTTTCTAGACACTCAAAGACGCTTTACAAACTGAAAAGATCGAGTAGTAATAGTAAAAAGAAACAAAAGATAAGTAAAAGAAAGTATAGGGGTCTAATCCATTTTTAGATTACTTATCTAAGTCTAAGTCTCTTTGTAGGACAATCTACTCTGTATACTGCAATTAGGCTACACCTAGATTTCGGGCAGAGAAGCGACAAACAAGCAACGCCAGCGTCCTTTCTCAACGGCGTTTTAATATATATTTTTAATGTGATTATGTGATAAATGTGATTATGTGATAAATGTGATTCTGCTTCTAACGGCTCCTCTCTCTGCGTCCTCTGTCCCTCCTGACAGCAGCCTCGTCCCCGAGCCGCGGACGCCCCCTCAGCCGGGTGTAACCTCCACGTCCCCGTCGACGTGGAGCTCACGTCCTGTTTCCCCCGGAACTCCACTACCCAGAAGACCTACAGCCTCGTCGCTCTGGACTGACCGACTGACTGACTGACCAACGGATTTCTTACTATTGAAATATTTCTATGAAGCTATTTCTCCCCCCCCCCATTTTTTTTTAAATAATTTGAGCTATTTTGATTGTTCTATGTCTTTGTAATATTGTTTATGTGTTGTTGTGTTGTTTTCTGTGATCTGTGTGTCTGTTCTCTCATTTAATATTTGTGTTTTTTGTGTATTTAATGATGAACGTGTCGCTGTAACTATACCAGAACGCTGTACATACTCTAAGAGCTACGAATCCACATGTAAGTATGCGCTGTCCCATGTTGTGCTGTGGTGCGCTAGGTACTAGGTAGTGGAGGACGTGATTATACACCTAGAAATAGAATCGGTACCTCTCTTCATTTCTCTCTTAGCTGTCAACAAAACTGCTCTTTTATGACGATTATTTTCATTTTTCATGGACTACTACAATGGAGCATGTTTGCATAAAATGACTGAGAATAAAATGTCAAATCTCTACATTCCCTCTATGCAGTGTGTGGGGTTTGCTGATTGACCTGGGATGCTATCACCTTATATCAGAAACATACTGAGGATGTATTACTGGACTGTCGAAAGCTAATGATAATGCTAATGCTAACGGCCATCTGCACAGTTTGTTTCCCCAAGCTAAGCAACAAGAGAAGAATAGTAACCTGAAGCTTGTTGGCATATAATTATTTATTGAAATATGAGGAAAAATTCCATCAGCTGTAAAGAAACTCCCCACAACAGGAAGTGGCATCATGACAGGGGGGGTGGGAGGGGGGGGTCGGCATGACAGCAGGGGTCAGAGGTCGTAGACAAGCAGAGAGGGTCAGCATGTTCAGGAGGTCTGTGTCTGGCTGTGTGCGTGTCTGTGTGTGTGTGTGTGTGTGTTTGTGTGTGTCTGTGTGTGTGTGTGTGGGGGGGGGGGGTGTTTGCGGATATCCAAGGCAGCTGCAGAACTTGATCAAAACACAGAGGGGGGGGGGGGGGGGCTGATAGAGATTGTCTGGTCAATACACACAATACAGGGGGGGGGGGGGGGTGACAAGACGTCATGGGGGATAAAACCAAAGATTTTAGCTGAAAGAGCTTCTTTTTTCTTCTGTCTTCTTTAAAAAACACACTATAGTCTGAATGAATACTGAATCAATTAACCACCAACACTTACAAAAGCAGAGAATGTGCCAGAATGTCGTTGTAGAAAAGACAAATGTGAATAGCTGATGACGCGACGTTTTTGGATGAAGTGTACCTTGTATGTACAACCTGTACGCATACATAAACATCTAAGGGGCAATAGCAGAGGGGGGGGGGGGGGGGTTCAAGGAATCGACATGTTTCTGTGTATTACATGTCAGGGTTTCTTGTAGTTTTAGTGTTAAGTTAAGTTAAGTTGTGACGTACTGTTAGGTAAAATGGTGTAAGACCGACAACAACAGATAGAATTTCCACAGAACGGGTAGTACGGAATGCCAAACGACTGGGTGACGCGCTTTAGAGAGAAAAGAGCTGTTTGTTCATTCGATTCGAGAGACACATCACAGGTTACCACAGCTCACGAGACAGATGCAGTCTTTGGTATAGAACAAACAGGAAACAGTAGAGGAAAGCCGGAGCCGTCTGAAGATCAATGATAAAAAGGGGACGAAAACAAAAAGAGTATCCAGTCAAAACCCCCGTTCACTTAAATACAATACTTCTCTGTTTCAATGTACAGCTCAGACTCTTCATAGACGTTTTTATTATTTTTTTTAAAGAAAAGGGATCATTTCTAAAGATCGTTTGTTTTTGTTCCTGAACTGCATCGGAAAAAACGACTATTTTTGAAAAAAACGGAAAACATGCCACAGTAAACAAATATATTTGGTGTTGACACCTTTGCGCTTAAAAAAACCACAAGGACGAAAAAACCCAATGACGCAATAAATTATCTTCATTATTAAGCGTAACCAGTGACATACATCAAAAGGTAGAACACTGAAAAACAAACAAAAACAAAACAGTTCTACAAAAAAAAAAAAAACACATGTTTGAAAAACGGAAACCCTTTACACAACAATGCAATTATTTACGGAAAGCCAACAGAAAAGACAACAGATAGAAATTCTATTGTAAGTGAGATTTCCTTTCTGGTTTTAGTGTCTCGCGACATTAATTAAGTACTGGTCAACGAAAGAAAAAAGGAGTAGAAACACTGTACACGCCTGTAAAGCCAGTCAGAGGAGTCCTTTCTGTTTTAGTTTTTTTGGGGGGGAAATCATTGCTTTGCAATTTCGCTTCATCGCGGCTTCTCTCTCCACAGGGACCGCGTGAATGTAAACACCTCTTGAAACTATTCTTCTTTTTAATTTTTTTTACAACATTAATACTTTATATATATATTTGTACATATTTTTCATTCACATCTGCAAGGTTAGCTAGCATGGTAATGAAATAAGGCAAGACTCACAAAACTGTGACATCACAAATTTATAATACTGATAGTTAAGGTTTTTCTGTTAACTTTTTTGTTCTGCAGCAGGCTTTGGTCTGTTCTGACAAAGGCAGCTTCCCTCCTCCTTGTCTCCAGAATCATGCTTTCTTTTTGTTCCAGTTTTCAGTGAAAGGGCTTTTTTTTTCGGGTGGGGAGGCGGGTGAGGGGTGGCTAGGGTACAAATACACTTTGCTTTGAAGGATAGCTTTCAAATAACTTATCTCTTGTGTGTAAAACTGATGTTACTGAGGTAAAACATTTGTCAGATAAGATGTTTTTTTGGAGGGGGGGGGGGGAGAGGTGGTGGTGGTTACAGAGAGGAGTCACACACCAGAAGGAGGGGGAAATCACTTCCTGTTTGTTCGCTTCTTTCATTAGTTTTCACACGACTTCAAACTGTGTTCATCGAGGTCCTTTTGAACGTGGGGGGGCTCAGCACACACACACACACACACACACCCACACACACGTGTCCTACACCCCCCAGGTCTCCCCCTGCTGCAGATCTGTCTCTGTCTCTGTCTCGCTGTCTCTCGTCTCCTGGGAGC
>NC_137674.1:108602857-108625357 GCF_963989245.1 Nansenia antarctica
ACACATCATCATCATCATCAACCTCCACATTGTTCTAAAATAGATCTAGAACGTACTGGACGTCTTAGCATGATGACAAATCGTTAAAGCGTAAAAAAAAAAAGAAGACAAAAGACAGTCAGATAATGTTGGATGTACGGTAACAATAGGGTTATAGGCGGGGGGGTGGAGGCGGAGAGAATGATTGGGCAACACCCCCCCCCCCCCCAGAAAGCCCCTTGTGTGTCCGCTCGAGCCTTTGCGCTCCAATTTGCCGACCGCTTGTTGAAACAGTTAGGGCTTACGCAGGAGGGGGGGGGGGGGAAGGCTTACGCAGGCCTTTCTCTCACATCACCGACGCTAAGCTCGCTGCTTAGCAATAGCTGTACGAGTAGCTACTAATTAGCAACACGGAGGAGGAGGGGTGGGAGGGGGGAGGGGGGGTTAGGGGGTGGTCTGTGAGGAAAGCTGTCAGTGGTGTTTGCTAGCACATCATTTTTCAACCCCCCCCCCTCCTGTGCTTCAGTCTACGCTTTAAGAGAAGGTAGGTAGGCGCTGTGTGTGAAAAAAAAACACCCTAATTATTCGTTCAATTCCGTGGGGTTACACTCCTGTGTTTGCCCCCCCCCTTGGTTTATACTGGGGTACAGGACGTTGTCCTGCCCTGTCCTACTTCAACAGGGTGTGAGTGTGTGTGTGTGTGTGTGTGTGTGTGTGGGAGGGGGGGAGGAATCAGTCGCACGGGTGCAGGAATTACCCCCCCCCCCACACACACACACACACACACACATGCACACATTAACCTCCCCCCCCACACACCCCCACACACACGTAGACATTAACCCCCTCCCCCCCCAACATACACACACACACACACGCACACACATTAACCCCCCCCCCCTACACACACACACACACACACACACACACACACTAACCCGGGTCATTCCGCACCTTTGTCAGACAGCCAGGCTCCATTACAGCTAAGCCTGGCTAATAGCGGCCAGTCATTAGCCAACATAACGACGTCTCATTGTGAGGCGGATCTGGAGTGACACGGACAAGTGGCTCTGGATAATTAAATTAGATCGGAGCTGTTGGAGCTGCGGAGGGAGGGACGGGGGGGACGGGGGGGGACGGGGGGACAGGGGGACAGGGGGGACGGGGGGGACGGGGGGACGCTCGGCGGCACACAATGATCATTCAGAGTTAATGGGCAAAACAACATTAGCTAGCCAGCTAGCGAACAACCACACCCCGCACTCACACTCTTCACACTCACACTCTCACACTCTCTCTCTCTCTGAAGTACAGAGGGAAATGTCAAAGGGGTTGGATTCGCCGCATTGGCTAAATGTCAACATGTGTGTTTGGAGGGCTCTCAACCCCACCCCGCCCCTGCCTGCGCCCATAATTGCTCTGTGTTTAATATTTCAGTTGTTTTATTTTATTCCCCCCCCTCTGCCCCCCCCCCCCCCCCCCCCTCCCTCCCCTCCCTCTCCTACATCGGGGGGCCCGGAGTGGGGGGACCTGGCACATGCATATGCAGTCGAGCCGTCGGCTACGGAGGGAAACAGATAAAAGGGACAGAGGGACAGACGGACGGAGGGACGGACGGACGGATGGGGCGGAGAGAGAAAAGAAAAACAGGTGAAGCACACAGACAGACAGACAGACAGACAGACAGACAGACACACAGACACAGACAAGACAAGACAGACTCATCGAAACAATTTCCTTTCATGTTGCTCCACGTATTAACCTTGATACTGAACAAACAAAGCTGGGAGCGGAGCAGAACACACACTGGAAACATTCCCTCTGTCCTTCCCAGGGAATAGGAGAAGGAATTATCAGTTTTTTTTTTTAAACAGCTCGTTTGGACCCTCTACTCTTACTGTCTACTGTAACCGTTGGGTTTTTGTTTGGGTTGGGCAGCTGTCAGTGATTGGCTTAGAAACCGTTGAGTCCGGTGGGCGGGCGGGGGGGGGGGGTGCGGGGGTGTGGGGGGTGTGTGGTGTCAACTGAACTTTACTTTGGCTGGAAACGGGGTCAGGGGAAAATAATGTCTCCTGTATCCTCACTGAAAAACACTGTTCGGTGTTCTCACCGGCTCGGCGAATGAAAACGTCGATGAAATCCGAATACTTTCAATTAGTGTACCACTTCTCGGTCGGGCTAATCTGATTGGATAGTGGTGCTGTGAAACTTAACTGGATAAAATTTCGATATTTTCATTTCGTGACCCCCAAAAAGTATACAACCCCCCGAAATATATTTATTAGCTTATAATCCCTGCCCTGAACGAGTATAGGCCTGAAGTATATTCAGACAAGTGCCTCAGACGCAGATCTGAGGGATGTTGTGCCGAGAGAAGAGACGTATTCAATCCAGATAACATCCAAGGGCAGGATCCCGTATGATCCTGCAGAGAGCCCCGAGCACACGCCGTCCAAGTTTTCACAACGAATACCCAAAACGTGTCACACACACACACACACATAGACACACACACACCAGTTAATATGCTGGCTACTGAATTTTGATCAGGCAGCGAGATAGACGGCCCCGGCTTGCTAGAGAGCGGAGAGCGCGCAGGGGGGGGCTTCTCCGCTTCTCCCCTTTTCTCCTTCTCCCCAGCCCCCCCCCCGCCCCCCTGTACACATTACATTAGTGTCGAGCAAGTACATAAAAGAGAAAGATTAAAGAGAGCGGGAGATAAAGGATGAGGAGGGCTGACGCGGAGGTCAGGGCTAGGGGGGTAAACTGTCAGTTACAGATAACAACAATGCGCTGAAACATTTAACATTCAGACAAAACGACGGGGTCACACAGACACGGTTAGACACCGATGATTAAATAATACCTGGAGCTGAGGCGTTACGATTTGAATGACGTTACCGACGCAACAGGTGTGATTAACTTTGTAAGCGTTGTAATTGGCTGACCGGCCGTATCTTGTTTTATTAACTGTCGTCCGTCGTTCATTAAGCAACCGCAAAGTGTGTGTTTCACACGCTCACGCAGACAGGAGGAAGACAGAAGCACTGTGGTGAATACTGCATACCTCCGCCTCTCTGAAGGATACAGTGTGTGCGTGTGTGTGTGTGTGTATGTGTGTGTTTGTGTGTGAGTGTGTGTGTGCATGTGTGTTTGCGTGTGTGCGCGTGTGTGTGTGTGTGCGTATTTGTGTGTGCACACATGTGCTTGTACGCACACGTGCTTGTGTGTGTGTGTGTGTGCCTGTGTGTGTACAACCACCACACAACACAACCAACGTACCTAGTGGTACGTGTGTGTGTGTGTACCTGCATGCATATGCATGTGTGCGTGTGTACAACAACCAACAACCAAAACCCGCAACCTCACAACGCGACGACGTACCTTGAGCTCGCGGAAGAACACGCTGCTGCGCGCCCACTCCACGATGGAGAACAGCGTCTGGTCGGCCATCTTGCACATCAGGCCGAAGGTGTTGAGCTTCTCGTGTTTCCCCCGGCTGGCCTGCTCCTGCTGCAGGTAGGCCAGGATCTTGGCCTGCACCTGGGGCTCGTCCGGCTCGCACTTCAGCAGCTCCACGATCA
The DNA here is from genome assembly GCF_963989245.1 of Nansenia antarctica. Classification (NCBI taxonomy): domain Eukaryota; kingdom Metazoa; phylum Chordata; class Actinopteri; order Argentiniformes; family Microstomatidae; genus Nansenia; species Nansenia antarctica. The sequence goes on from NC_137674.1 coordinate 108,606,421, forward strand.
GGTGCGGGAAGGTGGGCGGCGAGCCCGACTGGTAGGCGTCCATATACGGGTACACGCCCCCTCCCCCGCCACCCCCTCCCCCGCCCCCTCCCCCCCCTCCTCCGCCCCCGCCCATGATGGACTCCGGGGAGCTAGTGTACGGGTCCGGGTACTCGGACTTGATCGTGCGGCTCTGGAAGTGTCCGTACGCCACCGCCGCCGCGGCCGCCTGGTACCCCGCGTGGAGCCCTCCCACCCCCCCGACCCCGCCTCCCGCGTGCGGCGGCATCGCCATGGAGATGGGGGAGGTGACGAAGGGGCTGCGGTCGTAGTCTGTGGGGGGGAGGGCGGCGTGGGAGCCCACGCCGTGGTGGTGGTGGTGGTGGTGGTGGTGGGCGGTGGCGTGGTGGAGGTGGGAGCCCAGCGGGAGGCCCTTGGAGGCGGCCGAGTGGATGTTCTGGAGGGCGGAGGAGATGGTGAGGTCGGTGGGGACGGCCTGCATCACCTGGGTCATGGCCTCGATCTTCAGGCCGCTGGCGCGGATCAGCGCCTTCTTCTGTTGCTTCAGGGCGCGGTCGCGCTTGTACATGGGGCCGAACTTGTTGCGGCCGCCGCGCATCCGGTCCGCCCTCACCGCTAGAGGAGGAGAGAAAGAGAAGAGAGAGAGGAGAGAGAGAGAACAGAGGAGAGAGGAGAGAAGAGGAGAGAGGAGAGACAAGAGAGAGAGGAGAGACAAGAGAGAAGAGAGAGGAGACAAGAGAGGAGAGAAGAGAGAAGAGAGAAGAGGGGAGAAGAGAGGAGAGAAGAGAAGAGAAGAGAGAAGAGAGAGGAGAGAAGAGAGGGGAGAGAAGAGAGGAGAGGAGAGAGAAGAGAGGAGAAGAGAGAGAAGAGAGGAGAGGAGAGAGAAGAGAGAGAGAGGAGAGAGAGGAGAGAGAGAGGAGAGGAGAGGAGAGAGGAGAGAGAGAGAGAGAGAGAGAGGAGAGGAGAGAGAGAGAGGAGAGGAGAGGAGAGAGGAGAGAAGAAAGAAGAGAAGACAGAAGAGAGAAGAGAGGAGAGGAGAGAGGAGAGAAGAGAAGAGGAGAGACAAGAGAGAAGAGAGAGGAGAAAAGAGAGGAGAGAGGAGAGAAGAGGAGAGGAGAGAGGAGAAGAGAGAGAGGAGAAGAGAGAGAGGAGAGAGGAGAGAGAGGAGAGACAAGAGAGAAGAGAGAGGAGACAAGAGAGGAGAGAAGAGAGAAGAGAGAAGAGGAGAGAAGAGAGGAGAGAGAAGAGAGAGAGGAGAGGAGAGAAGAGAGAAGAGAAGACAGAAGAGAGAAGAGAGGAGAGGAGAGAGGAGAGAAGAGAAGAGGAGAGAGGAGAGAGAAGAGGAGAGAGAAGAGAGAAGAGAGAGAGGAGAAGAGAGAAGAGAGAAGAGGAGAGAGAAGAGGAGAGAGAAGAGAGAAGAGAAGAGGAGAGAGGAGAGAGAAGAGGAGAGAGAAGAGAGAAGAGAGAGAGGAGAAGAGAGAAGAGAGAAGAGGAGAGAGAAGAGAGAAGAGAGAAGACAGGGGAGGAGAGAGAGAGGAGACATGGGAGAAGAGAAGAGAGGAGAGAAGAGAAGAGAAGAGAAGAGAAGAGAAGAGAGGAGAGAAGAGAGAGGAGAGGAGAGAAGAGAAGAGAAGAGAGGAGAGAAGAGAAGAGAGAAGAGAAGAGAGAAGAGAGAAGACAGGGGAGGAGAGAAGAGAAGAGAGGAGAGAAGAGAGAAGAGAGAAGAGAAGAGAAGAGAGGAGAGGAGAGGAGAGAAGAGAGGAGAGGAGAGAAGGAGAGGAGAGAGAAGAGAGAAGAGAGAAGAGAGAAGACAGGGGAGGAGAGAGAGAGGAGACATGGGAGAAGAGAAGAGAGGAGAGAAGAGAAGAGAAGAGAGGAGAGGAGAGAAGAGAAGAGAGAAGAGAGGAGAGAAGAGAAGAGAGAAGAGAGGAGAGAAGAGAAGAGAGGAGAGAAGAAAAGAGAGGAGAGGAGAGAAGAGAGAAGAGAAGAGAGGAGAGGAGAGAAGAGAAGAGAAGAGAGAAGAGAGGAGAGAAGAGAAGAGAGGAGAGAAGAGAAGAGAGAAGAGAAGAAAAGAGAGGAGAGGAGAGAAGAGAGAAGAGAAGAGAAGAGAGGAGAGAAGAGAAGAGAGAAGAGAAGAAAAGAGAGGAGAGGAGAGAAGAGAGAAGAGAAGAGAGGAGAGGAGAGAAGAGAGAAGAGAGAAGAGAGAAGAGAGGAGAGGAGAGAAGAGAGGAGAGAAGAGAAGAGAGGAGAGGAGAGAAGAGAAGAGAGAAGAGAGAAGAGAGAAGAGAGGAGAGGAGAGAAGAGAAGAGAGGAGAGAAGACAAAAGAGAAGAGAAGAGAAGAGAGAAGAGAGGAGACAAGAGAGAAGAGGAGAGAGTTAGTTAGTTAGTGGGTTGAGGTTTAGGTCAGTCAGAGCATTGATAAGCTGTTTTACGGTAGGAGGTCTAAGGTTGCTTACGGCCTTGATATAGAACATTGTGCCGGTTTCACAGACGAGTCTTAACCCTAACCCTAGACTAAAAAGCCTCTTCAATGGAGGTTTCACACTGAAAGTGTGATTTAGTCCAGGACTCGGCTTAAGCCTTGTGTGTGAAACCGGCCCTTAATGTAAGCCCTTAAGGAAATACGACCCTTAAGGAAACAGCTATCACCAATGACTGAGTCATTGAATAACTCATGAATGTTTCCGACCAAGATAATAAAGTAGGTGTTTCACATTTATGACCAAAAGAAGAATTTCTGTAGTTATTCTGTTGACAGATAGCTAGTAGATCCTGGTTACTCATTAACCTGGAACAGTTTTTTTTTTTTACAATTGGTTTAACACTGATAGTAGAACAACACACTATGTGACACGGTCTGGTGAAGTCGGAACAACCGATTTAATGTTGTGAGCCTGCTAACAATGTAAAGTAGTGTTATATAGTTAACTAGGTAGCAGTGGGGGATTACTCACCCAATCCATTGCATTGTTGCAGTATTTTGGCTCGACGAGCGAGTTTGTGTTGTGATTCTCTTCCGTGTTTCAAAATAAAAGTCTGAACATTTAGATTGGTTGCCGACTTGTTTCCCCCCCTTCACCAGACCGTGTCACATAATCGCTCTGTCTAAAAGTCCTTCTCCTGCCAACCGTGGTCAGATAATGAACTATTGTTAACCTCACACCCCAAAATCTTTTTTTACGCTAGAAAGTCATTCATAACAGTGAAAATACCACCGCTCATCTGTGATCAGACTTTGCTGAGGTGCTGGAACTGAAGAGTACCAATAAAGTGCAAAATAACAGCATCCGCTCACTCAAACACTGTGCACAAAAACGTTTATTACGAGCTTTCGGTCATAGACATAAAGCAGTGACAAGTGAATGCAGTGGTGTAAAGAGTTCAAACCACATCACTTGATTTAGCCAATGCACAACACCTGGGTCAAATATTTCACCTAGTGGCACTGGCTAGACATCAAGGGAATTGTAGTCCTAGATTTAGTGGACTACAAAAAAACAGTAGAAAAAAAAGCTAGTAAGTCATAAACAATCATTCAAAAAAAATAAATATCTGAAACTTGAGCATTATAACGAACAAGACAAAAAAATTGTCAGCCATGTTCTGTAATAATCCCAATAGATGTTAAAACCAACAGACTCCTGTAGCGAAGACGTGTCCCGGCGCTGGGCCTAATGAGACACACACACACACACACACACACACACACACAGCTCTCGGTGCGACGGAGGACCGTGTGTGTGATCTGTGCCATGGGGAGGCTGGCTCCTGTAGGGAGGGGGGGGGGGCTCCTGTGGGGAGGGGGGGGTCTCTCTTAATTATTCATGCTTAATTATTTGAGCTCTCCTCCAGAGGGGCTGACCTGCCCAGTGTGGGGGGGGGGGTGTCTGGAGGGTCCCCCAACCACACACACACGCACACACACACACATGCACGCACACACAGACAGACAGACAGACAGACAGACAGACAGACAGACACACACACACACACACACACACATCCAGACAGACACACACACCTGCACACACACACACAGACAGACACACACACACACACACAAACACACACACACACAGACAGACACACGGACGCACGCACACACACCTGTGCACACACACACACACACACACACACACACACACAGACAGACAGACAGATACACACACACATGCATCACACACAGTGGTGTTGATCTAAGCCCAGAGGTCCACAGACACTGCCACCTAAAACAGCCCCCCCACACATTCACCCCCTCCCCCCCCACACACACTGACCCCTCCGCCCGCCCCCCCCACACACACTGACCCCCCCGCCCGCCACCCCCGCCCCCCCCCCCCCCCCCACACACACTCACATCTCTGAACCCCCCCACACACGCACACACACACTCACACACTCACCCCTGAACCGCCCCACACACAATGAACCCCACACACACCTCTGAACCCCCCTCCTCACACACACACACACACACACCACTGAACCCCCCTCCTCACACACACACACACACACACACACCTCTGAACCCCCCTCCCCTCACACACACACACACATTCACCTCTGAGCACCTTGATATGATTAACATGGGATGTTACTTAAAAAATGATCACAAAGAGCGTCCGTGTGTATCCATTATACATCACTGCTGCCACGTTAACTATTAATGACTGAGAACAGCGTAATTAATGAGCTGAAAACTAACAGTCCACCCTTCTGGGAAAACACAATTAGGCTTCAACCTGGGCCGCGAATCAGGAATACTCTGCTTTTTTGATAGCAGTTTCTTTTTTGGAATCTCCCCCCACCCCCCTTCCATGCTTCTAATTAAACAAGGATATTTACATGCATGTTATACAGATTAAACTCGGCTGGAAATGGGGCTGTGGGTGTAGGGCTGGGGTGTAGGGCTGGGGGTGTAGGGGTGGGGTGTAGGTTTGGAGTGTAGGTTTGGAGTGTAGGTATGGGGTATAGTGGGGGTGTAGGTTTGGGGTGTAGGGCTGGGGTGTAGGGCTGGGGTGTAGGGCTGGGGGTGTAGGGCTGGGGTGTAGGGCTGGGGTGTAGGGCTGGGGTGTAGGGCTGGGGGTGTAGGGCTGGGGTGTAGGGCTGGGGGTGTAGGGATAGGGTGTAGGGCTGGGGGTGTAGGGCTGGGGTGTAGGGCTGGGGTGTAGGGCTGGGGGTGTAGGGATAGGGTGTAGGGCTGGGGGTGTAGGGATAGGGTGTAGGGCTGGGGTGTAGGGCTAGGGTGTAGGGCTGGGGTGTAGGGCTGGGGTGTAGGGCTGGTTGACCTCTCACCTCTGACCCCAGGCTGGGGGGGTCGTTAGTTTAAGGCCGCAGTCGTAGCCTGAGGTATCAAGCACCACAAGCGTGACAAAACCTTCCCCGAAGTTCCTCTGTTCCCAACTGAACACACACCACCACACGCACACCCCCCCCCCCCCCACACACACACACACACACACACTGCCGCGACACAAAGGCCCCTGCTTATGTCTGCTGATTTATGAGTGTTTAATATACAGGAATATTAAGCGGCCGTGAGGTGGGGATCCGTAGCGGATGGCAGCATATGAATGGTTCCCCTGGCCTGGCTCTGACACCCTGTTTGTCATGTCTGGCTCCGCTCCCTACTCCGGATGCGCATTACCCCCACGCACACACATGAATACCTATGATACCTATGCATAAGTAATGGGACAGGAGGACACCCGCAGCCTGGTAGACACAGCCACACAGCAGACAGGCCGCGGAGAGGAGAGGGGAGAGAGAGGAGAGAGAGGAGAGAGGAGAGAGGAGGGGAGAGAGAGAGGAGAGAGAGGAGAGGAGAGGGAGAGAGGAGAGGGGAGAGGAGAGGGGAGAGAGAGGAGAGAGGAGAGGGGAGAGGGGAGAGAGGAGAGTGAGGAGAGAGAGGAGAGGGAGCAGAGGAGGGGAGAGAGAAGAGAGGAGAGAGAGAGGAGAGGGAGGGGAGAGAGGAGAGAAGAGAGGAGAGGAGAGAGAGGAGGGGAGAGGTGAGAGAGGAGAGAGAGGAGAGAGAGAGGAGAGAGGGGGGAGAGGAGAGGGGAGAGAGAGAGGAAAGGGGAGAGAGAAGAGAGAGGAGAGAGAGAAGAGAGAGCAAAGAGGAGAGAGAGAGAGGAGAGAGAGGAGAGAGAGGAGAGAGGAGAGAGAGATCCATTAATACCTGGAACAAATATGTTGCTACACTCTTACACTACTACTAGCTTACCACCTGGGAGATTGTTTTGTTGTCAATAATCATAGCTTGCTGCAACAGAAGGAAGAATCAACTATTGGTATCACTTTACTGGAAGCCCGCAGGTAGCGTCCAACATGAATAAATGCATCTGTGATGCATCGTAAGACTTGCTGTAAGCAGGGACGACTGCATTATAATGTTTTATATCATTTCATCATTGATCCTGAGCTACGGTATTGTTAGCCATTTTCTGTCAGTTAAACATACATGTTGTATAGAGAGATATAATATTAAGGCCTTATATTATTAAGGCCTTATAAGGCAACATACATGCCTATAATATGCTAGAACACGTAAGGTGTGTGTGCTAAGTTCATACACTTACGATGAGGGTTGATCGGAATTAGATTGGATATTAGATCAGATTGTACATGTGAATACTACCAACAATAATAATAATAATAATAATACATTAGACTTATATAGCGCTTTTCTAGACACTCAAAGACGCTTTACAAACGGAAAGGATCGAGTAGTAATAATAAAAGGAAACAAAACAAATCAATAAAAGAAAGTATGGGGGGCTAATTAAGGTAGTGCTGGGGACACATGGCAAGGGGAGGGGGAGAGGATTAACTGTTGAAGGCGAGCTTGAAGAGGTGGGTTTTGAGGGACTGTTTAAATGTTGGCAGGGTGTTGGCAGGGTGTTGGAATAGTGTAACTATTACACGTCAAGGCATGTACGGTACTGTCAGGCCTGTGTCCATCCTCTAGAAGGGAAGGGAGAGGAACATATCTTTGCTGTCCTTTCACACAATCTCACACAACAACAACAGGAATCGTGTGAATTTGAAATCATATCATAAGACTCTGGCTGTACATTAGGTCAGAGGATATTATCACCGGCGTAAATACAACAACAAAAGGATATCTGGATAACACGTGAGCCCGCTCTTCCTCCGGGAGGGAGATAGGGCGTCACCGAACCTTTATCAACCCAGATAACATGGCTGCTGCTTCTCTCAGGACAGACATGTCAGAATATCCTCTGTGTCAGACAGGCTGATATGAAGCCCTATTCACGGCCCAGTCTAAACCCTGTTAGTTACAGCGCTACGCTACCGTGCTACGCTACCATGCTACGCTACCGTGCTACGGCCTTATCAACCGACAAGGACGTAAAGGCCATTGGAGGATACGAGAGAGAGAGAGAGAGAGAGAGAGAGAGGCGAAAACAACCCCCCCCCAAAAATAACTGTTTGCCCTAACGAAACTGGAAACAATGCCATTGTAGGCTACACGTTTTTCCTTCCAAAAAAAAAAAGAAAGAAGAAGAAATAAAAAATAAATAAAAAGAAAACTACACACAAACGAAACAAGGCGAATGTCGGCTGGCCGCGCTCGGCTCTAGCCTGGAGTTAAACACCTTTTTGGTTAGTATATGAATATATTTATGTGTTTACTGAAACGCTACGTGGGAGAGAGAGAGAGAGATCCATGGTTCCAGCACCGTGCAAAGTCTTCACAGGGCTGTGTGAGGGCTCCACGCTACACCCCCCTACCCTGCACCCCTCCACCCTACGCAACACCCCCCACCCCTCTTCGCTGCACCCCTACGCTACACCCCTCCATGCTACACCCCCATACACTGCACCCCTCCACCCTCCACCCCTCCATGCTACACTCCCCTATACTACACCCCATCACCCTGCACCCTCCACCCTCAACCTCTCCACCCCTCCACCCTCCACCCTCCACCCTCCAACCCTCCTCCCCCCCCCCCCCCCCCCCCCGGCCCCCCCGGCCCCAGCGCAGCAGACAGACCGCTGCAGGGCGCATCCACACAACCGCTCGCCGACCAAAACAAATCAAGCAGCAGTAAAGCTGTACAATGACAGGCCTGGGAAAGTTTGCCCTGCGGCCGTTCACAATTAATAGTAATTAATACAGCACTCCTGAGGGCTAAGGGGAGAGGACTCCACAAAGATATGCTGTCTTGAAAAAAGGAAAAAAAGAATAGATAGAAGAAAAAAAGAAAAAAAAGGGCTTTGGTGGTGGTGGTGGTGGTGGTCACGAAGGGTTTGGTATGAAGACGGACTCATCGGTTCTCTCATTTTCTCACGTTCAGTAAATGTTTAAATGACTTCAAGAAAACAGTGTGTCGACGTGTGTGTGTGTGACCAACACACATTTATAGAGTTATTAATACCAGTTCAAATGCTGCGTCACAGTGTGACGAGAATGTTTTCGCCCGGAGATATCATAATAAAATCGTAGTTTCTTATTTGTTATTCTAATTTTGGTGTTCTATTTCAGTTGGTGGGTTTGGTCACCTGTTTTCCTTGAGATACCAGTTAGGAGGCTAACCAGCAGCTACTTCCCCAGGCTCATAAACAGGCCCACTGTAGACAACTGACTATCATCCCCAAGCACATCCCATGTATACAGACTACCTAACCTTAACACATCCCATGTATACAGACTACCTAACCTTAACACACCCCATGTATACAGACTACCTAACCTTAACAAGCACACCCCATGTATACAGACTACCTAACCTTAACACACCCCATGTATACAGACTACCTAACCTTAACAAGCACACCCCATGTATACAGACTACCTAACCTTAACAAGCACACCCCATGTATACAGACTACCTAAACCTTAACACACCCCATGTATACAGACTACCTAAATCTTAACAAGCACACCCCATGTATACAGACTACCTAACCTTAACAAGCACGCCCCATGTATACAGACTACCTAAACCTTAACAAGCACGCCCCATGTATACAGACTACCTAAACCTTAACAAGCACGCCCCATGTATACACACTACCTAACCTTAACAAACACATCCCATGTATACAGACTACCTAAACCTTAACAAGCACGCCCCATGTATACAGACTACCTAAACCTTAACAAGCACACCCCATGTATACAGACTACCTAACCTTAACAAGCACACCCCATGTATACAGACTACCTAACCTTAACAAGCACACCCCATGTATACAGACTACCTAACCTTAACACACCCCATGTATACAGACTACCTAAACCTTAACACACCCCATGTATACAGACTACCTAAACCTTAATAAGCACACCCCATGTATACACACTACCTAACCTTAACAAGCACACCCCATGTATACAGACTACCTGAACCTTAACACATCTCATGTATACAGACTACCTAACCTTAACACACCCCATGTATACAGACTACCTAACCTTAACACACCCCATGTATACAGACTACCTAACCTTAACACACCCCATGTATACAGACTACCTAACCTTAACACACCCCATGTATACAGACTACCTAAACCTTAACAAGCACACCCCATGTATACAGACTACCTAACCTTAACACACCCCATGTATACAGACTACCTAACCTTAACAAGCACACCCCATGTATACAGACTACCTAACCTTAACACACCCCATGTATACAGACTACCTGAACCTTAACAAGCACACCCCATGTATACAGACTACCTAACCTTAACACACCCCATGTATACAGACTACCTAAACCTTAACAAGCACACCCCATGTATACAGACTACCTAAACCTTAACACACCCCATGTATACAGACTACCTAAACCTTAACAAGCACACCCCATGTATACAGACTACCTAAACCTTAACAAGCACACCCCATGTATACAGACTACCTAACCTTAACACATCCCATGTATACAGACTACCTAAACCTTAACAAGCACACCCCATGTATACAGACTACCTAACCTTAACACATCCCATGTATACAGACTACCTAAACCTTAACAAGCACACCCCATGTATACAGACTACCTAACCTTAACACATCCCATGTATACAGACTACCTAAACCTTAACAAGCACACCCCATGTATACAGACTACCTAAACCTTAACACATCCCATGTATACAGACTACCTGAACCTTAAGCTTCGGTTCCTGACATTGCATTGCAGCATAAAACATAATAAGCAGCGCGCGAGTTGAGGGGGGATGAGGCCTGAAATAAAAAACGGTCAAAATCACCCCCCTTCTAAAACTGCCATCCCCCCTTTCCATCCATGTCATTTTTTATCAATGAAGGAGGTATTACTGCTATTTCAACATTTAGTTTTGCGCATATTGAGTAAAATACTGTGGGCGAGGGGGCACGCACACATGCAATGACATTTTTACCAAGTCACTGACACTGAAGTCACTGACGCTGTGGGGATGCTAACATTGTCCCCATATGATAACATCCACCATCCCCCCTGATTTTCTTTTACCACTTGAGTACTGATAATAAGGCAATAATAATTAAAGCATAATTCAAGATAAAAAATAAGCGACAGCAGTACAGGACATAAATGACTGAAAATAATATGTATAATACAAGATAAAGGTGACAATAGTACAGGTAAGACAGGATACACTAGTGGTGCCACTAGTGATAATAGATAGTTCAGTAGTAAAGTGGCTGTGAGTTTAAGAATTGGACTCTCTTCCACTTGTGTAATGTGACGTAACAATAAAGCTGAAACTTGAACTAGGACGAGGCTTTGTTCTAACAGAGGTTTTGTTCTAACAGAGGCAGGTCTCTGGGTGGAAGCCAGGAAGGCCTCAAAATATTACATTCGTTGGACCATCGTCACTGTCATGACCTCATATTCTGGTGCACACTTACTAGTCCTACTGTAGTCGGCCAACTATATAAAACAAAAGTAGTACTATTACACGTACACTGATACTAGGAGGATAGTATTAATGATAGTACAACTGTTACACAAACACTGATACTAGGAGTGTTGTATTAATGATACACTGATACTAGGAGGGTAGTATTAATGATACACTGATATTAGGAGTGCTGTATTACTACTAGGAGGGTTGTATTAATACTAGGAAGAGTGTATTAATACTAGGAGTGTTGTATTAATACTGGGAGTGTTGTATTAATACTAGGAGGGTTGTATTAATGATACACTGATACTAGAAGGCTTGTATTGATGATAGGAGGAGTGTATTAATGATAGGAGGAGTGTATTAATGATAGGAGGAGTGTATTAATGATAGGAGGCGTTCTTACCTTCTAGTTTCATCCCCACGGTGAGACACTTCTGGAAGCGGCAGTAGGGGCAGCGTTTCCTCTGCGTCTTGTCGATCTGACAGCTCTGGTTCTCTATACACGTGTAGCGCTTGTTGTTCTGGACGGTGCGCTTGAAGAAGCCCTGTGGGGAGAGAGGGAATGAACATGTCAGCACGTATGACCCCCTGTGTTTGGAACGGCGCTATTCACACAGACACAGAGACGCGCTCACGCAGACGCACAGAGAGACGCACGCACACACACACACACACACGCACACACACACACACGCACGCACGCACAAAGAGGTAAACACAAACACAAGCCTACGCTGACAGATGGATGTCGACGTTGTGTTAGTCGTCAGTAATAGAAGGAGGCCCAGAGAAACATCCAGATGTATGTGTGTGTGTATTATGTGTGTGTATGTGCATATGTGTGTGTGTGTGTGTGCGTGTGTGTGTGTATGTGTGTGTATGTGTGTGTGTATGTGTGTATGTGTGTGTGTGTGTGTGTGTGTGTGTATGTGTGTGTATGTATGTGTGTATGTGTGTATGTGTGTGTGTGTGTATGTGTGCGTGTGTGTGTGTGTGTGTGTGTGTGTGTGTGTGTGTGTGTGTGTGTAGGTATGTGTGTGTGTATGTGTGTGTATTATGACTGTTTTCATAATGTCAAAATGCACTGATAGTATTTGTCCTTTAGATATTGTACATATATGTGGACATAAATAAAGCATTTAAAATGTTTGTGTGTATGTATGTGTGTATGTGTGTGTGTGTGTGTGTGTGTGTGTGTATGTGTGTAGGTATGTGTGTGTATGTGTGTACGTATGTGTAAATTGTAAATTGTATGTGTGTATGTGTGTGTGTGTGTGTGTGTGTGTGTGTGTGTTCTCACCAACATGAAGACATGGAACATGAAGTCAATGATGCACAAAGACACATTCAAACAAATGCACACACACACACACACACACAATATATAAACAGTAGGAATGTTGTCAAGACAAGACCACTGCAGTGTGTAGTTTATAATATACGTTAGTAGATGTTGCTGGTTAAATCCTTCTGCCGTGTGTTAAAGGTGATAGGTGAAGACAGAACACACCTTGAATAAAGTGTAAAATAACACCAACACATCATGAAATATTCTTTCTACACTTTTTTTTCCAATGTGGTCAATATACCAAAGTATTTAGCAGTCGGAGCGGCAAGGATGTGGGTCTGCTCCTCTGGCGAATGGTTCTGTTGATAGTATTGTGAATTCGATGTGGTGAAAACTGCAGAACACTGTTTTCCTTTTCTCCATTATTACCATTTAACTTATAAACATACGGTGCCATTGCAGCATTATAAACAACTTCCAGATCGAAACAGCGTTTTCATGAGGCAACACGTTGCAATTTCAGCAATAATATCTCTCCCATAAAAACCCAACATCAGTATTCACTCTTACTACGGCATACCCCATAAAGGCTTCAGAATTTACTTGTAAAATCTCTTCCATCTCTCAACTTAATTATTAAAAAATATGAGCATAGAAGTAAGAAAATCCAATAAATTATATCCATAATTTACAGTTCCGGGATTACAAAAAGATTCTACCTGCACACGTCAAAATGTATTCAGTAGTACAGCAGGGCATAGCAGGGCTGGTAGTCCAGACACCCACCTGAGGGAGGCTCCCTAAGCCTTAGCCCATTTAAAAACACAGCTGTCAATATCTCACCAAATTTCAAACACACAGTTTCACAATCTGCATCGCCTGAATCAGTCCCACTTGCACATTAAAAAATAACCACGTTAGGGTTTCGGCCTTATACTGACTTCTAAAAAGGCAAACTTGTGTCAATGAAACGTTTTTTTTTCTCATTTTTTTCATTTTTTCTACCCCAGTTATTTTCCATTTAGGATACAGCATACTCTATAAATACAGACACCAAACCATAGTGTGGATACCAGCCGTCCAACGATGCGTAAAACCTCAAGACTTCTAGTTTCAGTCAGCAAGATCTACTGTATCTTCTCATCTGCGTGCCCAGTACAGTTTAGTGGTGTCTCTGTACAGTATGTCTGTGCATATGAATATATATGAATATATATATATATATATATATATATATATACATACACATAGATAGATATATAGATATTATCTTTACGCTTCTCATCTGCGTGCCCAGTACAGTTTAGTGGTGTATCTGTACAGTATGTCTGTATATATCTACATGTGTAAAGATAATATCTATATATCTATCTATGTATATATATATATATATATATATATATATATATATATATATATATATATATATACATATACATATATAGATAGATATATAGATAGATATTATCTTTACTCATGATACAGATTTCTTGAACAATATTTACTATCACAATATTCTTAATTGTGTATGTGCGTGATGTGTGTGTGTGTGTGTGTGTGTGTGTGTGTGTGTGTGTGTGTGTGTGTGTGTGTGTACCTGTATCTGTGAACTCAGTGTATTTCAGAGGTGGAATTACAAACACATTTAGCCCCCAGCATCTGCGGCGGGGACATCACCAGCAGAGCTCTGTGGCAGGGCGGATGTTGTTGTTGTTAAACGGGTACAGTGTGGTCTAATGTGGACTTCTCTCTCTGTGTGTGTGTGTGTGTGTGTGTGTGTGTGTGTGTGTGTGTGTGAGTCTGTGAGTCCATGTCCGTGTGCAGGTTCAATATGGTTTTACACTGTGTTGCTGTGTCTGTCTGTGTGGTAGCTAGTGTTTGCATGTGTCTTTGCGTGTGAGTGTGTGTGTGTGTTCAGGATAGATGCAGACTAATGCAGTACTCCGGTATGTAGTAACACTGTGTTAGTGTGTGTGTGTGTGTGTGTGTGTGTGTGTGTGTGTGTGTGTGTGTGTGTTCCGACACTGAGCTCTGATACCACCCATCTACGACCCACAGCAGAGGGCTAAACTGAACAAAAACAACTAAATTATTTTTTTTTCTGCCATTTTTCCGGTCCGGCACAAATAAAAACCTCCCAGCTTCCGTTATTAAAGTAACTACACAGCACACAGACAGACACCTCTAATCTGTTCCTGACAAGGACGAGGTCCTATTTACAACACAGCCACCATACACCCAAATACAGGACGATTTAGATTTAGCTGGAGCGAAAAAACCCATTCCAGAACCATCTATACACTCTATGGAAGATATACACGTTGGAAGTCAACACGTTGGGACATAATCTTACAGCCATTTGCACAGTAACGAAAAACAGTCTGCTAGAGAAGCTTTGACACACAACATAATTAGTGGGATCTATAGTCAGAGTGTGAATCGACTTCGCATCCCCTCTGCACAAGAGTCACAAAGGAGCGCGCCGATGCCATTGAAAGTATCCTCAAAGCAAAATGTGTAGCGTTTCAAGGTCAGAACATCAGATAAAATCTATAACATCTGTTTTGAATAATGTCCACATAGGCAAGAAAATACGTAGCCGGCATAAATGCGACGGCTCGGGCCTCACATTCAATGATTTCACAATTTCACAAGAGATTTAGCTTAACTATTGACAACCTTATTAGGGAAACGGATAGAAGTTGTTGCTTACAGCTCCAGTGCATTATTGGACAGGGAATGGCCCACTGCAGTGGACACAACACAACCCATGGAGGCTCCCATGGAGGTGGTGGAATAAAAAGGAGGAGAGGGGGAAATGTGAAAACCAACCTTGCAGCTTTCACAGGTGAGGAGTCCATAATGGTAGCCCGAAACCTTGTCTCCACACACAGGACACATCTCGTCCAGATCTTCGTCATAGGAGTAGTCCATCATTTTATACTGGGCGGCTGCAAACACAGACACATACACACACACACACACACACACACACACACACACAGACACATACACACACACACACACACACACACACACACACACACACACACACACACACACACACATGAGCACACAGAGAAGAAGACTGTAGGATCTAGGATATTAAAAGACCTGCCCTCAATATGCAATATTTTTTTCTTTCTTTTTTTTTCTTTTTCTTTACAATTCATTGACATCCCTAAACCGTAAAGTTTATGTTCTGAAAAACAATTGGTTATAGGGCTTGTGAAGTTTTGAGGCTTTAAAACACAAAACTATTATGGGGAATAGTGTTTTTTTTGGAGAGGAGCTGAAAGACAAAATAACCGTTTATTTCTATGTTGCTGCACAGCCTTATGCTCGGCAGTGGCAGACACAGGGCAAGTGTATGAAACCCCAGCTTCATAAATATTCATGATTTTAAGTCGTGAATTCATCAGGGAAATAGTGAGATATTAGAGTTAAGGATTCGAGGAGAAAATGTTACCGCCCACAGTCAAATCAAGACACCGTGTAACCTCTCTCTCTACAGGCGAAAGAGAAAGGAAAAAAACGGACTAAAATATATCTAACAGATTCCCTCACTGAGTCACCTAACACAACTGCTTCTCTTATGCACTTTACTGTACACATACACACTCACTCTCTCTATATATACATATATACATTACTGTATACAATATAACATGTTTTAAATGACAGCCATGTGTAGGTTTACGCACCTGTTTAGCATATTTCACAGGCATGAACGCCGGGGGAGAGAGTTGCCTTGATAAGCGGCCTATCCGACAGTAACGCAAACAGCTGAGCTGACATTTACAACGGTTACACACGTGTTTATTGTTCTAATAAAACGAGGAGAACAGAGGGAAACTGAAGGAATTATTTCCGGACACAGATCGAAAATTGAGATCCAGAATAATGCAACTCAAATGTATTTATCTGTTTATCTGTCTGTATCTGTTATATATATCTGGTATATAATATATACCATATATATATATATATTAGGCTATATTTATATAAACTGAACAGTTATTTTCTTTCCTGTAATGACCTTTTGATCCCGTATTCCCGAGTTTATCAGCGCAGAATATTTTGGCCTAAGTTCAAAGAAATGCAACAAGTCATATTAACTCCTATAAGTCCTATAACCTTATAGAGTATATTTCTACTCACTTGTACTTTTTCACGGTATAATAAAATGATGATGATGAGTTTAATTAGCCAACGGAAATTGTTCTTCGAAATTTGTAGTTGGCAAAAAAGTTGGTTTATTGCTCGTTTATAATACATATTTATATCTATGTATTTTATCAACGAACATCAACTTTCCGAGGCTTTTATATTTGTTTTGATGGGTAGAAATGAGGCCTGGGAAAAAATAAACCGATCAGATATCCTTGGAGTTTACCGCAGTTTCCACCTGAGCTATCGCAACCTGGTCTCACGTCTGCCGTGTGAGACCAGGCTGCCCACCAGCATAACTACAGCGTTTAAGTAGAAGTTTTGATCAATCTAACAGACGTTTTAAACCCCGAAATATTATTGGTATGTAGGCCATCGAGGAACCCGCGTGTGCAACATCGCCGATAAGATAAGAGTTGTGTTAGGTTAGGCTACTAATTTAAATCTTTAAGGTTTAGTTGAGCAGAATCTGATATTTTGAAAATAACCACGTCAACATGTCTTCTGATATCGGCCTGGAATTAAGATGTACAATTAGAGGAATTAGGGGGAGGTTTGGGATTAGGTCATGAGGTTATTTCACTGTGTTGCAATCCCAACATCTACCCCATAACCGTTTTGTTATTTCCATATCAAACTTTGAAACTTTCTGATAGGCCTATAGCCGACATTAATAAGCGGTCTTTTAGGTAAAAAGCCAAAGCGCTGCAGGCTATAAACCCTATCCTAATTCATAGCATAATCAACCAGTCAAATAGCCTATTAAAAAGGTCCGCAATATAATAACCCCCAAAACTGGATATTTATCAATAGTCAATTATTATCAATTTTTGGTGAGAACTAAATTATTTTATTCAATATTCTTGAAGCAGACTTGGTCTAAATTTCACTCTGTGCATCTTTGAGGTCATTTCTTGTTTTTATTCAATGATCACATCTACACTCAACTTCCAACCGACATGTAATAGTGACAAAATAACCTACAGCCTTTGACAAAATAATACAGGATCATGGATAACGCTTCTAGAATTATACTAATAAAACCAAGACTTCAATATATCCTAGAGTTTGTCAAATATAGACAATTATTTGTAGAGCTGAGACCGAGAACATTAAAACACAAACGTGGGAGATTTAGGATGGTTTACCTATCTGATGACTTTGAGTATGTCTGTAATTTCTAAATATGTCAAAAGTAAAAACCATAACGAATAAAAGCTAATAATACTATATGACAGAGTGAAACACTTAATCTTCTGCAAATTAAGCGCACGACACAGTACTGCGTGCGTGGACAGTAAATACATGGACAGTAATGCAGGGACTTTTTGGGGATAAAGTAGCCTAAATGAAAGCGACGTTTCTCTGTCGAAGACAGTTTCTCTCTCCGTCCCCAAGACAGTCAAGCTACCTCAACCACCTCAACATTCTACCTTCTGAATACTCAACATTCTACCTTCTGACCCTCAACATTCTCTCTTCTAAACCTCAACATTCTACCTTCTGACCCCTCAACATTCTACCTTCTAAACCCTCAACATTCTACATTCTGAACCTCAACATTCTACCTTCTAAACCCTCAACATTCTACCTTCTAAACTCTCAACATTCTACCTTCTAAGCCCTCAACATTCTACATTCTAAACCCTCAACATTCTCTCTTCTGAACCCTCAACATTCTCTCTTCTAAACCCTCAACATTCTCTCTTCTGAACCCTCAACATTCTATCTTCTGAACCCTCAACATTCTATCTTCTGAACCCTCAGCACTCTATCTTCTAAACCCTCAACACTCTATCTTCTAAACCCCTGGCACAACATCGGCCAGCAAATGTATACGAACCACCCTATATTATCAAAGTATACACTGTAAAGCACTTGGACTTATTGAGTTTCTGACCCCCCAAATAAACCCTGTTTGGTTTACGCACGCATGCATGGCCCGCATGATCCTCTCTCCCTGCACCGATGTGATATCACCCACGAGTCTATAGTGTCTAGTAGTGAAATCGACAGTTCAATAACATGTAATATCTTAACACACAATCGGGGCCCCCAATATCTTACCTTGCATATTTCTTGGCACGTGCCCTTGTTCCCCATGCGATCGAGTGAGTCCCAGAGATTCAGCCTCGAATTTGGGCAGCATGACAGGAGACCCAGCTCCGTCCGGGGGGCCACCACCTGGACCTGGACGGGAGAGGGGGGACACCACAGGCTCTCACAGCAGAATAACGGTCTTGTCCCAAATCAGGCGCACTCGTACGGTGGGGCTCTCAAGTCGTGCGGGCGCTCTCGGCTTTGACTCGGAATCGAACGGCTACATACCCGGGCGGTAGCCTTTAGAACAAGTTCATTTTTGCACAAAAGTGCGATATTGCGTAAAAGTGGAATAACGGAATTGCCCTAAAATATGAACATGGGGTCTCACGCCGCGAAGTTAGGGGAGCCAGACGCGTAATAGCGCGCCGATGTTCTCTCGCAATACAGTCTTGTCTTGTTTCTCTCAATGATGAAAAAAATAATAAATCTAAACACACACGAACACAACGAGGAGGAGGAATTAACCGGATTTTTAAAAAAGATGA
>NC_137674.1:108649025-108659025 GCF_963989245.1 Nansenia antarctica
CCCCCCACACACACACCAGCAATAAAAATACAGTGCCTTCAGGAAGTATTTACACCCCTTCACATTTCCCACATTGTGTTGTGTTGTAGCCTCACCTCAAATTCTTTCAATGTAATCCATTTGAAAATTCAGTCTATAACACAACTAAATGTGTCAAAAGGGAAGGGGGGTCTGAATACTTCCTGGATGCGCTGTGAGTTACTATCTGTACAGTAGGTCAAGATACTAGATCATGTTGTTCTCAGATCTACTGTCTTCTGTCACAATTAAAAAGTGTTTTATTCTGAAAAAGTGATATCGTGCTAAAGTTCTATTGTTACGTCACATTACACGAGTGTAAAGGGCTCTGCACACAGCGTGCGATTTCTGTTGTATGTTCTCATAGACTTCCATTCAAACTTCAAAATGGAACGTTGACGCGCAACAGAAATCGCACGCTGTGTGCAGAGCCCTTAAGAGAGTAAAATGCTTAGGCTTCGGTTCCTGACATTGCAGCACAAGACAATAAGGCGATAGGCATAAATCAAGATAAAAAAGTGACAATAGTACAGAACATTATACACTACTTCATTATTATGTAGGGCAAACATCTTCTCTATCAGATATCAATTCAGTACGAGAAAAGGACATTAGGAGGAAAATTCATATTTGGTACAGCATTATATTCTTAACATCCAGATAGGCAAGGCAAGGCAAGTTAATTTGTACAGCACATCTCATACAACAGGGGCAATTCAAAGCACTTTACATACATTAGTAAGAAATACAGCAGATAAAAGGAAACATCAGTGTATCATATAACATAACAACGCTTTAGGCAGAGGGTTCGATTCCCGCTGGGACCATATATACTGAAACATATACGCACTCGCTGCGGTGTAAGTCGCTTTGGATAAAAGCGTCAGCTAAACGTCAGATATTATTCTAGATATTATATAGCTGTGAGGAGCAGAGAGGCCGGTTGCCGGTTGCCTACGGCGACTGGTTGCCGACGGAGACTGGTTGCCCGCGGAGACCGGAGCGTTCCTCAGAGAGATAGTGGCGAAGCAGCAGAAAGGAGGTGACCTCATCTTCACACGGCTCAGAAGGGTGGCCCTACGTTGACCCCCGCGCACCTCTAGCATTTCAGAAGTCAGCACTTTGGGAAAGTCATTTTCCCGTCGCCCCCCGCCCCCCCCCGCCCCCCCCCCCAGTCCAAAAAAACAGATGACGCTAATATCAAATCTGTGGGAAAAATGCCTTAAATCCTTACATGTTTTTTCTCCTTCAGAATCTTTTTGGAGACCCCCCCCACCCCCCCCCCAATAAAAATCTATCACTGGTAGTAACAACATGTAAACTAGAAAAATAGAAAACAATTTAGGCTCTCTCTCTCTCTCTCTCTCTCTTGCTTTGTTGACTTATTATCATTGAGAGAGCAATCCCTAGAAACTGCATTCCTAGAAGCTAAGAGCTACGCAGCTACGCACCACAGGCTGTTAAGCACTCTTAGCCTGGTGAGTTACTGGAAACCTACCGTCAGGCAGTATGTCACACAGACTAAAATATGAATGGACCTGAGCCAAGCCTGCGCCGTTTTAAAAACCCCATGTTAGATACATAAAAAAAAACATTTCTGAGGCTGAACTAATGTGAGAAAAATTGAGCTAAGTAAGTGCAGCTATTAACGCGTGTGAGAGATAGGCTAGCTGCGAATAAATCATTACTCCCTCACAGAGAGAGTACATTAGCACACAGAGGGAGATTGGTAGGATCATATTCAAAATAGATTCACGGGAACTCCATGTATAATTTATGAATGTTGTCTTGAAATGAATCGAATCAATGACAGTTAAAGCCTGCTGTCTAAATTCATTCTCATCCTAAAAAAAAACGCAGGATATTAAAACACAATAAAACTGTAGTCTGCATAGAATAACTCATAGAATAACTCATAGAATAACTCATAGTAACTCATAGTGATACTGGAACCCAGGCCGTCAGAGAGAGAGAGAAAGTTTAGTTTGAGGGGTGTGTTAGAATCTTTCCTTATGCCGTGTGTGTATGTGTGCGCGTCTGTGTGTGTGTGTGTGTGTGTGTGTGTGTGTGTGTGTGTGTGTGCGCGTCTCTGTGTGTGTGCGCGTCTCTGTGTGTGTGTGCCTCTCTGTGTGTGTGCGTGCGTGCATGCGTGCGTGTGTGTGTGTGTGCGTGTGCGTGCGTGTGTGTGTGTGTGTGTGTGTGTGTATGTGTGTGTGTGTGCGCGTCTCTGTGTGTGTGCGTGCGTGCGTGCGTGTGTGTGTGTGTGTGTGTGCGTGCGTGTGTGTGTGTGCGTGTGTGTGTGTGTATGTGTGTGTGTGTGCCTGGGTAGACATGGTGGGGGGTCATTTGTTCTGTTCAGGGCCCCCGGAGCAATCAGTCCTCACTGAGTTGGAGCCAGCTAATTCCCCCACTCCCTCCCTCCCTCCCTCCCTCCATCCATCCCTCCATCCCTCCCTCCATCCCCCATCCCTCTCTCCCTCTCTCCCTCCCTCCCTCCCTCCCTCCCTCCCTCCCTCCCTCCCTCCCCAGTGCTCCCAAGACGGATGCTGTTGGTAATAAGGCTAATCAATCCCCTTCCTCCCCCCCTCCCCCCCTCCCTCCCCCCCTCCCTCCCTCCCTCCCTCCCTCCCTCTGTCCCCAGACATTATCAGACATTTGTCATCGGACGCCACCCTTTATCAGACATCACCATCTTGTTTACATGGTGCTGCCACCTCCCTCCCCTGTCCCCCCCACCTCACCTCCCTCCCCTGTGTCCCCCGTCCCCCCCCCACACCTCCCTCCCCTGTCCCCCCACCCACCTCCCTCCCCTGTCCCCCTGTCCCCCCCCCACACCTCCCTCCCCTGTGTCCCCCGCCCTCACACACACCTCCCCAATGTCAGGCCCCTGTTAGAACTACCGACAAGCTCCCCTGCCAGCCCCCCCCCTCCCCCACCCCCCCAGGTTTGACAGGTTACACACAGGTTCATTACAGAGAAATTAATCAAGCCAGCCACAACAATGACAACTACAACAATAACAACAACAGCAGCAACCCCCCTCCCCCCCCGCCATATTTTTTTTTTAAATAACATGCTGTAATTTGCCTTGTTTGATTTCTCCAGGGCCCCTCCCCCCTCCCCTCCCCAGTGCCGGCCCCTGTCAGAACTACCGACCCCCCCCCCCCCCACACACACACACACACACACACACACACACACACACCCCCGGCAGTGATGAATAGACACCAGGGGCTGGTGACAGGTTACACATGCAGACGGGTGTCAGGATCGTTACAGAGAAATTAATCAAGCCAGCCACAACAATGACAACAACAACAGCCACAACACGCGCCCCCCCCCCCACCCCCCCCACCCTCCCCCACCAAAAACAAAAAAAGTAACATGGTGTTTGATTTCTCCTGGGCCCTGCGCAATGGGACCTTTTCTTAATTAATTAACCACCAGGGGGGTGGTGGTGGTGGTGGTGGGGTGGTGGTGGTGGTGGGGAGGGGGGGGGACTGTAGCGGGAACACAGCCCCATTAACTTTCATGAAATAAACTAAATTCATGTACAGATGAAAGATTACAAAGATTACTAGATTTTGCTAGCTAGCATATCAGCCCAATAGAGCTCTCAGGTCTTCTGACGCTGGTTTTCTCTGTGTACCACATGTACAAAAGAAGAGGTTTGGTGAGGCTGCATTCTCATTTTATGCACCCAAATTGTGGAATGCACTGCCAGTTTACATTAGGGATGCAACCTCAGCACATTATGTTCAAGTCAAGACTAAAAACCCATCTTTTTACTATTTATAATTTAAGCTTTAAATTAAGGAATAATTAAATTATGATTATACAATGATTGGAGCACTTTGAGCTGCAACGTTTGCAGGAAATACGCTATACAAATACGAGTTATTAATATTATTATCATTATTATTATTACTACAGATGAAAGATTACATTCAGCATTGAAAAAACACAATTGCACAAAACCATTCGCTTCAGTCTCACGTGTATATATATATATGGAATGGACTTTATTTGTCATTGCTACAGTACAGGTACCAAACAACGAAATTTAGGAATATATATGGTGATTCATGATCAAATAGGTAAAGTTATGTCTAGGTTAACGAAGGAAAATGGTTGTCTTAGTACAGTATAGTATAGTACACGCTGTACAGTACAGTATCGGTTGAGTTCATCAAAACATGGTTTTTTAAACGGCTTATATGTTGCCCAGTTCCCCAGCTGTCACTCCTAATGAGCAGGGAAATGAGTGAGCGGGTCTCATATTCCTCGTAGGTTATTAACTGAATCCATATGACAAAGCCTCGTACACCACAGTCCATTACTCAGCGGAGGAGAAGGTTTAAAGGTTAACACAACCAGAGAGGAACAATTGAAATGTAAGTAACACCGGTTGACGGTCATACACAGGGGAGAAAGGAAGTGTGTGTGGGGTGTCTCTCTCTCTCTGTGTGTGGGTGTCTCTCTCTCTCTCTCTCTGTGTGTGGGTGTCTCTCTCTCTCTCTCTCTGTGTGGGTGTGGGTGGGTGTGTGTCTCTCTGTCTGTGTGTGTGCGTGCACGTGTGTGTGTGAGTGTGTGTGTATGTGTGTTTCTCTGTGTGTGTCTCTCTGTGTGTGTGTGTGTGTGTGTGTGTGTGTGTGTGTCTCTCTCTCTCTCTCTGTGTCTCTGTCTGTGTGTGTGTCTCTCTCTCTCTCTCTGTGTGTGTCTCTGTCTGTGTGTGTGCGTGTGTGTCTCTCTCTGTGTGTGTGTGTGTGTGTGTGTGTGTGTGTCTCTCTCTGTGTGTGTGTGTGTGTGTGTGTCTCTCTGTGTGTGTGTGTGTGTGTGTGTCTCTGTGTGTGTGTGTGTGTGTGTGTGTGTGTGTGTGTGTCTCTGTGTGTGTGTGTGTGTGTGTGTGTGTGTGTGTGTGTCTCTGTGTGTGTGTGTGTGTGTGTGTGTGTGTGTGAGGGCCAGTTACCTGAGCCCTGCCAGGAGTGTAACACAGGTTCATCCCAGTGACAGGCAGGTTAGCGGGTGAAAGCCCCCCCACCCCATCCCCTGGGGGCCGGCCTGTGATTGGGTGTGGGGGTGGTCCGGTCCCTGAGGGGGCGGGGAGGGGGATATTGACAGTGTCATCTGACACCATTGTTTGTCCCCAGCGATGATACGCCCCCCCTAGATGATACGGGGGGGCTCTTTGATGGACGACTGATTTATCAGCGCGCTGTCGCGGGTTAACGATGGTTAATGATGCTACTGATGCCAGAGCTCGGGCTCAACTGTCAAAGGGACAGGGCTGGCGTGAAAAAACCCTAAAAAACCCTAAAAGAAGGGCCACTTGGTGGCGTAACGGGTAAAGCGTTGACCACGTAACCGCAGGGTTCCCGGTTCGATCCCGGCCGTGGACATATCTCTATATATATATATATATATATATATATATATGTCATCCCTTCTCTCTCCCACCCATCCTTCCTGCCCAAATCTCTACTGTCTCTGTCAATAAAAAGAAAAATATGAGTGGGAAAAAAAGAATAAAAAACTAGAAGAAAACACTCTGTGGTAACTTTCTATTCTCTCTGTGTGATACCACAGGATGGGCTAAAATGATACAGACAGATATATCCGTCCCCGAAATGCGCACACCACACAATAGAACAATATGTCCACAGCCATCCTTGAGTGACCGGGATAACACAAGTCAACGAGCTACACGTGTAACTTCAATTCGAGCAACAAAGGCTATTTTTTTCTGAAAAATGGCCGCAAAACACGCCGCGGGCACAGAGGAGAGAAAGCAGCTTTCATCGTACGATCGTTACAAGGTCTCTGCGCCATTGTCTCTTACGATTCCCTCCTCTCCAGCGGACCTCGTTGGAAAAACAGCAGTTAGCAACAATCGGTTAACCTGCCATCGCTCTCTCTCCACCTCCAACAATAACACTTCAGCTGTCTCTTTTCAAGTCAGTAAACATCGGCCCCTCGCATGTCGCCGCGACGACTGTCACTAACGGAAACAAATACTTTGTTGGGAAGTTTTTCTTTTAAAAAAAAAAGAAAAAAAAGAAAAAAGAAAGGCCGAACGGCATGGAAATGGGAAAGGGACTCCTCCTTTTTCTCCTCCCTTTGAAAAAGGCCTCAGCGATGAAAAATATGTAATATAAATAAAGCAAAGAGAAGAAGGGCCTTTGAAAAGAGAAGCCTTCCTTCCTGGACCTGTCACCCATGGGGGGGGGGGAGGAGGGGAGGGGGTGGGGAAAGCTGTACTACCGGGCTACTCTTAAATTCCCAGAGACCCGTTCTGTCATCAAACTCCCAACTGCTGCTTTTCAAACACGAGATGGCCGACCTCACCCCACCCTCCCCCCCTCCCCCACTCACCCCTCTCCCCCTCGCCCCCCCCCCCCCCTCCCGCCCTCCCTCGGCCACATGTCCCTCTCCCCCCCCGCCCCCCCCCCCCTCCCCCCCTCAACCCTTTCATCTGCAGACCCCTTGGATGGAAACCTTCCCTGTTATTGCCACTGCTTAAAGGCCCAAACAGGCTCATAGGATTTCAACACAGTTGTTCCTGCGCTTGTAGAGACCGGGCCTGTTGGGTGCGTGGGCGATGCGACGCGACCCCACGTCTCTCTGTTGGCGCTTAACGGAACCTTCTGATGTTGAAACTCTGGATGGCGGATGTGGGGATAGACAAAGTGACAGACGGCCGCTTGATTGGCTGAACAAAGAGACTGGGTTCGTTAGTAGTGGACCTCGCTGAGGGGTTGTTTTGGTCTGACACGGAGGAGACAGCACCTGTGACCGACCGTGTTAAGAACTGGTTGAATGTTGAGTGGATGTTCTCTGGCTCAGACGGTACTAGCACGGCGCTAACAACGCTTAGGTTGTGGGTTCGGTTTACCCGTTGGGACTATACATACTGAAATGTGCAGTGGGGAAATAAAGTATTTTACCCTCTGCTGATTTTGTTTGAGTGAGTTTAACCCCTTACGAAGAAATGAACAGTCTATCATTTAATGGTAGGTTCGTTTTAACAGTGAGAGACAGAATATTTTGGGGGGGAAATCCCAGAAAATCAAGTTATATGAATTTTGAAAAATGATTTGTGTTTTATTGAGTCAAATAAGTATTTCACCCCCTATCAACCAGCAAGAATTCTGGCTCCCACAGACCGGTCATGTGACCATTAGGCACACAGATTAGTCCTCTCACTTTAAGAAAGTATTCCTAATCTCAACTCGTTACCTGTATAAAATACACCTGTCCGCAGAATCAATCAATCAGTCAGTCCGCTGTACGCACTCACTGCAATGTAAGTCGCTTTGGATAAAACCGTCAGCTAAATGGCGTATATATTATTCTGTTATTATAAATAGAAAGGAAAGGGTGAAGAAACGATGAAACAAACAGAAGAACTAACGGAGGGCTACTAAGATGTCGCCTAACATCTGGAAAGGGATTTAAAACACACAGAGAAAGCGTAGTGTGTAAATCGTACACAAAATGACAACAGACAGCAGATGAGATGTTCTCAGAGACGAGGCGTGTCTAGTTCTGCACTCCGACTGTCCGTCTCTGCTTCTGCTCGTCTTTTAGGACGTAAATTATGAATGCTATTTACACACCCTCTCAGGCCTCTTTCTGTGACACACGCGCGCACACACACACACACACACACACACACACAGAAAGAGACACACACACACACACACACACAGAAAGAGACACACACACACACACACAGAAAGAGACACACACACACAGAAAGAGACACACACATGCACACGCACACACACACACACACACACACACACAGAAAGAGATACACACACACACACACACACACAGAAAGAGATACACACACACACACTCTCACACACACACACTCACACACACACACGGCACTCTCACACACACACACTCTCACACAGACACACACACACGCATACACACACACTTTTTCCCTTGAGGTTTTCTCTGCTACTGTGTGTGTGTGTGTGTGTGTGTGTGTGAGAGAGAGAATATGAACCAAACTCCAGGATCATACATCAAATGCAACCTGGACACAAGCTGCCCCAGGGTGACCCTCACCCTCAGGTCTTTAATGACATCCACCATCTTGGCTCGGAGGGGCAGCGGTTTCCACCCAGACAGGGGCTTTTTCAGCACATCTGCTGAGCTGGTGCAGCGCACGGGTCAAGGGGAGGGAGGCAGACAGGAGTGAACCCTGCTCCGCTACATTAATCCTCCCTCTCTCCGGCCGCTCTTTTATCATTTCTTTTCACCTTTTCATCATTTATTCTTGCCGGTTTTTTTTGTTTCTTTTGTGCTGGATCTAACTGAAAATTGTGATTCTGAAACCCAGAAGTTTGAGGCGAAAACTCTCAAAAACTCTGAGGTGACACCGACTGTTGTTACGGGGCAGGAGGGACGGCGTTTAAACTACGGGGTGTTACCCTACGAACATTATCAGCAGGGTTCCCGCGCTGGTCTTAAAAAGCCTTAAAGTCTCAAATCCAGCAATCAAATTCACAAGGCCTAAAAAGGTCTTAAATGTCAGTTGTTCAGTTGTTCGGTCTAAAAATGAGGTGCTAGGTCTTAAAAATTAGATCCTGCAAGGAAATCAGTCTGACCACATCTATTTACGCGGAAATTATTCAAGCTGGAACCCAAAAAATGCCAATTCGTTTCCTTTTTTGTCTGTATGGCAGTGAAATCCCTCATTTCATCACCTCGAGGATGACAAAACGCTATCATATGGTGTTGCGAATAGGTCTAAAATGATATCCAAAGAGGTCTAAAAAAGGTCTAAAAAGGTCTTAAATTTGACTTGTTGAAACTTGTAGGAACCCTGTATCAGGTGGTTCTTCAAAGACATACTATTACAGTAGTATGTTATAATCAGTACTCAAGTTGTAAAAAAACATTTACGGGGGATGGTGGATTTTATCATATGGGGACAATTTGTGCTGATGACAGCGCAGAGGGTGGGAGACCAACTGTACTGTGTACCGTTTTGATTATTATTAAAGCATGAAGATAATTATTATACTCCTAAAACAACATGCATGTTATGGATGTTAGGTGTCAGATACTCAACTTGAGTGTTGAATATAATAATATATAATCACTATCATATAACCAGATCCTTTCTTAATGCCAGATCATTTGAAGACAGGTTAGTGTATGTATTATGTAAACATGCATTTTTCTCAGAGTAAGTTAAATGAGCAGGGTTGGTCTGAATGCTTACGCATGTTTAGTCGTAAATCTCGGGGGTCTAGACTAAAGATCAGGAAACTGGTGATAAATCAACATTCATTCTGCAGGAAGGAAGAGCAACAAGCTACTAAAGCAAGACCTCATTCTCTTCTACACAACAAGCTACTACATTGCTACAAGCTACTACTACTACATACTACATTTTTGGCATTTAGCAGACGCCTTATTCCAAAGCGACTTACAATCAATACTTTTGACTAAGCAAGTGAATCATCAATCCACCAGTCGCAGCAGGAAGAGTAATCTAGCTCAGGCCCGGGGCCATTGGCAGTCTCTGTGATAGAAGGAAAAACCTTCTTCTATCACCTTCTTCTAAACGTAGACTTTTTTTTATTTTTTTTATATAGACACTGGAGAAACAGAGAAACAGTACAAGGGGGGCAATAGAAGTTGTAGGGGACACAGTATAGGGGAAAAGTGGGTGTCTTCAGGAAACGCAGCGCTGGGGGGTGGTAATGTCTCAGGAGGAGCAGTTAAGGTGTAACCTGAAGAGATGGAGGTCTTCAGTCTCCGACGGAAGATGGGTAGTTAGTGACTCTGCAGTTCTGACAGCCAGACCTCATTCTCTGCTACACAACACGCTACTACAGCCAGACCTCATTCTCTGCTACACAACACGCTACTACAGTCAGACCTCATTCTCCTCTACACAACAACACGCTACTACAGCCAGACCTCATTATCTGCTACACAACAACACGCTACTACC
>NC_137674.1:108664025-108666525 GCF_963989245.1 Nansenia antarctica
CAGGCTGGTGGGTGCGTGGCCGCGGGGATTCTGGGGTACAGCAGGCTTCGTTTCCAGCCTACAAGATGGAGTCATCATCCCAGTCAGTCAGTCAAGATCCCTCTGGCTTCTGGCAAAGTTTTTTTGGGGGGGTTGGGGGGGGTTGGGAGTGTGCGTGTGTGTGTGTGTGTGTGTGTGTGTGTGTGTGTGCGTGTGTGTGTGTGTGTGTGTGTGTGTGTGTGTGTGTGTGTGTGTGTGTGTAGAGGCCCAGCCGGCTAAGTTGACTTCCTCTGATGAAAAGGTCAGTGGCACCTGTAAATCACACACACACACACACACACACACACACACACACACACACACACACACTGTAAATCTGGGGGTTCAGGGAGCAGCTGGAGGGGGGCTTCTGCCCTGGGACTCTAAACCACCCCCGCCACACACACACACACACACACACACACATATATATATATACACACACACACACACGCACACACATATATACTGTATATACACACACACACAGACACATAGGCACGCACGCACACAGACAGACGCACGCACGCACGTGCACACACACACACATATACACGCGTGCGCACAGACACACATACAGACACAGACAGACACACACACGCACACACAGACACATAGACACACACACACACACACACACACTCGCACACACACATACACACAGATACACACACATATATACACACACACACACACAAATGCACATACTATGTGTACAATCACAAGCTCACACACACACACACACACACACACACACACACACACATACTTGCAAAACAAGCGTACAAAGACATGCATAGAAATGTATACACACATGTACACACACACATACAGAGCATGCGCGTGCACGCACACACACACACACACACACACACAAAAGGCTTCAGATTTACAAACTCTTACACAGGGAGGAAATAATCCAAAAATCATAAACACAATAACATCATCTGCTCAAGTTGTTGACTTATTTAATCAGTGGCTCATAAATTAACTGAGGTGAGTTGGGGAGATCTGGGACAGGCTCCAGTGGGCTAACATCCTGTTCTAGAACAATCTACCATAAAATGTCAGTCAAGTAAAAGTCCTGTTGTCCAGATTTCCCATAATAATAATAATAATAATAATAATAATAATAATAATAATAATAATAATAATAATAATAATAATACATTAGACTTATATAGCGCTTTTCTAGACACTCGAAGACGCTTTACAAACTGAAAAGATTTAGTAGTAATAATAAAAAGAAACAAATAAATAAATAAAAGAAAGTATAGGGGCCTAATTAAGGTAGTGCTGGGGACACATGGGGAGGGGAGGGGGAGAGGGTTAACTGGTGAAGGCGAGCTTGAAGAGGTGGGTTTTGAGGGCCTGTTTAAACGTTGGGAGGGTGTTGGCCTGTCTGATGTGGTTGGGGAGGGCGTTCCAGAGGGACATCACCCTTAATAACTGTATAGACCTCTAAACTACCATACTTCCATACTGTACCTATCACTATCACTGTCATGTTTTTATATCATGTTTTTATATCACTATTTCATTTGCACTTCTGGTTAAGAGGCTAAACTGCATTTCGTTGTCTGGTACTTGTACTCTGCAATGACAATAACGTTGAATCTAATCTAATTGTATCTAATATAATATAATCTAAACATCCTAAACAGAAATACATATCTAGTCATCGAGATATGGCTACATCCTCAGACCTCTTCTCAGTCACACAACTCGGTCGTTCATTTAGAGAGCAACAATTGTGTTTAGAGGTTTTAACATAAGGACACAAAAAAGCAATAACACTCAAACTAGAGCGAACATCAAATATTGTAAAAATGTAAAAGGGAGAGAGAGAAATAGATATGATCATGTCTTAACCCATTTAGACCTAAAAGGCCTGCTAAAAAAACCACCTTCTTAAAACCTACGGCATTGTTGTAAACTACCTCCTAAAACCTGAGGGGTTTTTCTGGAAAAACTTCACTAAAAACCTTCTCAGCCTCTGGAGCAGATAGAAAAGTTACCTTTGCCCTAATGTTCATTAAAACATTTTTGAAATCCCCATAGCCACCAGGACTCTGAACGCCTCCCTCTAGCCCCCCCCTCCTCACTGACACGACCGACGTTCACACCACGATTGTCTGTTGTTGTCTATTTCTTGTCTGATGCTGTCTCTTGTGCACATCCTTGTGTTTGTCATTTGTGTAGCTGCAGAGAATACTATTCTGTACTGAGAACAAATTCCACCGGCTTGGGTCGTGTGCATGGCTAATGAACTATCTAAACTAAACTACCTAAATACATTTAATAAAGCCCCGTTCTGGGGGGTAGCAGCTATATTGTATATTGTAGCCAGCACTCAAGTTGAGGGGGGATGAGAAGGGATGGCATCCCCCCTGAAATAAAAATAGTAAAAAATCATCCCCCTTCTAAAACTGCCATCCCCCCTTTCCATCCCTTACGTCATTTTATCAATGAACGTGGTATT
>NC_137674.1:108679025-108683584 GCF_963989245.1 Nansenia antarctica
CATTTGCATTTACATTTACATTTATGACATTTAACAGACACCCTTTATCCAAAGTGACTTGTAATAAATACATGTGTCTAAGTGAATCATCTATCTAAATGTACTGTATATACAGCATGAATCAGTAATCTATGCTAGGGCCAGGGGCCATTTGCAGTCATAATGTTAGAATGCTAGAAGATGGAAGAATTATTATCATGGGAACCTCCTCCAACAAGCCATATCTTGGCACTTGTGAGGGTTCAACCGGTTTCCATGTCCTCAAAGACTGAATTAAGATGTTTAGGTACAACTCTGGTACAGCTGCCACACATTTAGAAAAAACACATTCATCTGAGCATGTAGTTGAAGACTTTATTATTATACTGGCATTATTAATGTTTCGTGAGCTTGGAATTATAAGGTTCTATCTCAATTTGTGGTCAAAAATCGAGTTTTTTACCTAATCTGATCCATTAGGTGTTTATTAATGCCTGTGTGGTGTTATTTTTTTAAATGTTGACATTTTTTAGTTAGTAATTAATAAAATACAAAGGTTCCATCTCACAAAACATAATGGAATGTAAAAACGTTGACGCTCAATATCTCTGAACTGCCCTAAACGGAGATAGAACCTTATCATTCTAAGCTCACGGGTTTACATCTCTATAAGATATGTCTCTGGAAATGAGGTGTCCTGCGACTGATTACTTTGACCTACACCCAAGTAAGAATAAAATAAATACTTTTTGTTTTGAATAAATATATTTAGAGCCTGTAAAAGCTCTATATTCAACACATGATTAGAGGTGTCCTATTTTGGTACAGTCAGTGTTTAAGGGGAGAGAGTTGAGTTAATATATTTCCAATACGTTTCTGTAGAGAGTGTATTCATGAAGGCAGGCCTAACCTACAATCTACTTTTTACTTTAAGAATTACTATACATTTATTTT
This sequence comes from Nansenia antarctica, assembly GCF_963989245.1. Taxonomy (NCBI): domain Eukaryota; kingdom Metazoa; phylum Chordata; class Actinopteri; order Argentiniformes; family Microstomatidae; genus Nansenia; species Nansenia antarctica. The sequence goes on from NC_137674.1 coordinate 108,679,959, forward strand.
ACTCTAGATATTAACATGTGTCGGTATTGCTGAATTATGCTTTTGGGGCGGCTGTGGCGCAGGAGGTAGAGCCACCGTCTAATGATCGCAAGGTTGGCAGATCGGCGGTTCGAGCCCCGGCTGGCCACATGTCGAAGTGTCCTTGGGCAAGACACTGAACCCCAAATTGCTCCCAGTGAGCGGGCCGGCGCCTTGCATGGTAGCTTGCCGCCATTGGTGTGTGAATGTGTGTGTGTGAATGGATGAATGAGAGCTCATTGTAAAGCGCTTTGGATAAAGGCGCTATATAAGTGCAGTCCATTTACCATTTATGCTCATCTTCTGTATGTACTGTATATTACTCTGCACTTCCTCCATAATCCACTGGAGGGCGATGTTAGCTCAACATCCTCCTAGGCTAGTGGGTGAGTGTGGGGGTATTGTCCTTTCCATTACATACATATCTCTGATTTACCATAATTTCCATGATGAAAAGCCGCCTTTCCCATGGCCTTCGCTACCCTACAAATCAAACACAGCCCAAATCGATAAAACCACAATAAAAAAAAAGAAAATAAAAAAAAGTTCCATAAAAACAGTAAATATGTGCCAATTTGTCTACCATTCAACACCATTTTTTTCGAATACAATTACAGTTGTCTCTCTCTCTCTTCCTTCTAGAACAATCCCAGGCATTCAGTGTGTTTGACAGTCGTCTGCCTTCCGAGCCAGTGGCGTGTGACCGCAGCTGAGCTTTTTGGGGGGAAAACTAACATGTTCTCTTCCCAAAATAAGACCCTCCGCCCGTCGCTTTGAAACAGATCTGAAAAACAAGGGTTGTCCTCCCTGCCAGCCTGTAATTAAGGATGCACCACACATGGAGGGAGAGACAGATAGAGAGAGAGAGAGAGAGAGAGAGAGAGAGAGAGAGAGAGAGAGAGAGAGAGAGAGAAAGAGAGAGAGAGAGAGAGGGAGAGAGAGAGAGAAAGATAGAGAGAGAGAGAGAGGGAGAGAGAAAGAGAGAGAGAGAGGGAGAGAGAAAGAGAGAGAGAGAGGGAGAAAGATAGATAAAGAGAGAGAGAGAAAGGGAGGGAGAGAAAGATAGAGAGAGTGAGAAAGAGAGAGAGAGAGAGAAAGAAAGAGAGAGTGGCAGATCAAAGAAGAATGGACAAGAACACAGTACTGTGGAAAGAGAAAGGGGAAAAAAGGAAAAAAGACAAAAAAATACATATCTCTTCAAAGGAAAGGCAGTGTTACTGAGTCTACTACTCTGACGGCCAACTGATCCTGAATCAGACACAGTGAACACCCCTGCCCATATAGAACAGCCACGGCCTGATCATCGAAGAGAGAGAGAGAGGCAGACAGACAGTGAATGGGCCGCCTGTCATTTTGCATCTTAGCGGTTTGTGAGTAATGTCGCACGTGACCTGTGAGATGGCCCAAGCCCGCCTTTATCATGCTAATGTTTTTCAATTCGCCCCACAAAGAGCATACATATCTCATACAAAAGACGGCTTCAGACGGTCCGCGACGCACGCACGCACGCTCGCAGACAGACACACACACACACACACACCCACACACACACAAGGTTATCGCCTTGTTTCATTAGCCAGATACAGTCATGTTTTTGTCTAAGACACATACGCACTCCTTTCACTCACACACACACACACACACACACACACACACACACACACTGGCGACACAATGAGGAAATTCACCACAGCTCGCTCTCTATCCCTCTGTACATGTATACCCTGCCTCCCTACACACACACACACACCACACACACACACACACACACACACACACACACACACACACACACACACGCTGCCCAGTTCCTCCAGATAAGAAGGTAACCCTTCTCTCCCCTCTCAGCTGGCAGGCCGGCCTCCCTCACACACACACACACACACACACACACCTCCCTCTCAGCCACATCACTGCCCTCCATCTGGGTAACAAAGGACCCCTATGACAGGGAGACGCATCCCTCTCCTCCCTAAACACACAGGCAACAAGCACAACCAGCTCGCTCTCTCTCTCTCTCTCTCTCTCTCTCTCTCTCTCTCTCTCTCTCTCTCTCTTTTATCAGCCTGTGAGGACAGTAATGAACCCACATTTGGAGAAAAAACAGACCCCAATCAGTCGTGATGCTTTTTTCTTTTCTCTCTTTCTTTAAAAAAAATATATTTTTAGGGCATTTCTGATTTATTGGGGTAGAGACAGTAGAGACTGATGTTAAGGATGGGTGAGAGAGAGAGAGAGAGAGAGAGAGAGAGAGAGAGAGGAGGATAGAGACAGTAGAGACTGACAGGAAGGATGGGTGAGAGAGAGGAGGATAGAGACAGTAGAGATTGACAGGAAGGATGGGTGAGAGAGAGAGAGGAGGATAGAGACAGTAGAGATTGACAGGAAGGATGGGTGAGAGAGAGAGGAGGATAGAGACAGTAGAGACTGACAGGAAGGGATGGGTGAGAGAGAGAGGAGGATAGAGACAGTAGAGATTGACAGGAAGGATGGGTGAGAGAGAGAGAGAGGAGGATAGAGACAGTAGAGATTGACAGGAAGGATGGGTGAGAGAGAGAGAGAGGAGGATAGAGACAGTAGAGACTGACAGGAAGGATGGGTGAGAGAGAGACAGGAGGGATGACATGCAGGATATGTCGAGGGTCGAAATCGAACCAGGAACCCTGCGATGATGATCATGATGTCTGTAAGACTGTGTCACACAGAGATATCCACTCATCACCTTAACACTAGAACAGCCATGGGTATGGTCATTAACACTAGAACAGCCATGGGTGGGGTCATTTCACAAAGTGAGTAAAACAATTGTTTATACCTTTGCACTCGATCACATTTCAGGACCCTCCTTTCATGACTTTTCCTAGATATGTGCGTTCTACCACCCAGTATCCTTACATTTTCGAAATCACATCCGAATAACCTAGTATAACGCTATTTTGCAGTTTTTCTGTGTAGGAGGCAGGCTACTTTACAAGACGGCGCCAACTAGTGGCCGTTGTGTGTAAGTAGCAGCTTTCCATCGTAAAAACTATGGTCATTTGACCCCCCGAGGCGGCTCTTATAGTAGGTTAAAAAAGGCACGGCTGTTCTAGCGTTAAGTAGGCTACTGTACAGAAGATACATGTGGCCATTTGGCGTCCACACACACACACACACACACACACACGTGATGCACCGACTGTTACTGTAGGACAACAAAGACACTGGCGATGACAATCCGACACAGCTGTTCCCCATTGTTGGCTGATAAAAGACCGCTCAGACAACAGACCCCCCCCCCCCCCTGTCCTCCCCCCCTCCCTCCCCCCCCACCCCCCCCTCCCTCCTCAGCCCCCCTCCCTCCACCCTCCCCGAGCACCAATAAAAATCAACACATGAAGCATATAATTCCCCATGTAGGAGGGTCTGAGGGGCATTATGGCACACACACACACACACACTTTAAAATCTCATTAGCAGGGCAGCTGCACTTCGCCACCACATGCTGATGATTGCTGCGTTTTGTTTTTCACGCACGCTCACACACACACACACACGCACACACACACACAAACGCACACGCACGCACACGCACGCACACACAGACACGCACACACAGAAACACACGC
>NC_137674.1:108683784-108691284 GCF_963989245.1 Nansenia antarctica
CCCTGTAGGCCTGTCCAGTCTCCTGGCATCAAGGCCAGGGGGGGGGGGCCTGTCTTTATCTGGGCCACAGGACTGTCCCCGCCACCCTCACCCCCCCACAGGACCGCCCCCCCCCCCCCCCCCCCCCCCCCCCCCCTCCACGCTGGCTCGGGGGTCCAGACAGATGCCATAGCTTGGGCTTCTGGGGCCAAAACCTATAACGTTTAAAGCTTAAGGGAGATGCTTTGTTTTAACCAGGCAGACCTTCCTACTGCCTCTCCTGCCCCCACGGTGCAGGACCCCGCGTGTGTGTGTGGACCCTGCGTGTGTGTGTGTGTGTGTGTGTGTGTGTGTGTGTGTGTGTGTGTGTGTGTGGACGACCCCGCGACAGATGGAGTCGAGGGTTTTTCAGTCTGTCCCTGTCCCTCTGGACCCGGAGCTAAACCTGAACATTTGGTACGCTAGCTAGCTTACTGCCCCTGCCTGCCTGCCTGCCTGCCTGCCTGCCTGCCTGCCTGGCACTTACCTGATGCTACATCCTGTTCTGTTATGATATAGAGGCTGTGTTCTAGACATTTGAACCTGTTCCATTACACAATATCATTATATTTAATGAAAAATAAAAAAGACAGAATGTCGATTTCAGATTCAAACTGACCACATTTATTCACTCTAAATACAAGCATGTTTAATTTGAATGAAAGCTATTTTTTTTTCCACCGTTCCAGTACTGCAATACCAGGTCGGTGCGTGGAGTGGACGGAGCAAGCCCCGATTCCATCTCCCTGTTCCAATATACAGTATATTACAGTATATTCATATATATCCAATATATTATCTATTTATAATAATAATAATAACTTTTTATTTGTATAGCGCTTTTCCTGCAAACGTTGCAGCTCAAAGTGCTCCAATCATTATATAATCATAATTTAATTATTTAGTCATTTAAAGGCAATATTAAAAAGATGGGTTTTTAGTCTTGACTTGAACATATTTGCTGAGGTTGCATCCCTAATGTAAACTGGCAGTGCATTCCACAATTTGGTTGCATAAAATGAGAATGCAGCCTCACCAAATCTCCTCTTTTGTACATGTGGTACACAGAGAAAACCAGCGTCAGAAGACCTGAGAGCTCTATTGGGCTGCTATGCTAGCAAAAGGTCTTTCAGATATTCTGGTGCTGTGCCAGTGAGAGCTTTATAAAGAAGCAGAAGGATCTTGAAATCTATTCTGAACTTAACAGGAAGCCAGTGTAGAATTTAGTATATGGTCTCCGGGTAGCGTATCCGATATTACACTGATACTACACTTGATCTCTGCCAAAAGGCCGGAAAGCGATTACAAGCATATTTAATGATGAAAATGTACAGTTAATGTCAATAAAGGCTACAATATAAAGAAATGTGCTTCCTAAAATATCTACTTGATTAGAGAAAAAATGCCTAACAAAGTCTGAGGGAAACATTGAGACACTAAAAAAAGCTTTAAAAAAATGTTTTTATCTTACTGGATGCTGTAAAAGAATGATAGAAATAGCTGTATATTTTTCTCTCAAGTTTACTAAAGTATCAGGAGCTAGCTAACACACTTTTATATTGCTGAGAACAGGTGTTTTTCGCAGTGCAGCCGACACTCAGAACGAGCATTAAACCGCCGAGGTTAAACTGCACTGCACAAAAGCCTCTTTTCTCTCAGCATATTATGCAAAAATGGAAGAAAAAAGAGAGAAGGGGGGAAAAAAAACACTTCAGTCTAAATATAGGATGGAACTCAGAGCCGATTAGTGTTCTCTGTGATCTGCCGGTAAGACTGTTTCTCTGATATCCTCTCTTTGACTGCCGTGGGTCTGTCTTCACACCCAGCCCACTGAGCGGTGTGTGTGTGTGTGTGTGTGTGTGTGTGTGTGTGTGTGTGTGTGTGTGTGTGTGTGTGTGTGTGTGTGTGTGTGTGTGTGTGTGTGTGTGTGTGTGTGTGTGTGTGTGTGTGTGTGTGTGTGTGTGTGTGTGTGTGTGTGTGTGTGTGCCAGAGCGATATCACAACTGAGCTCATACAGAGAACAGTGGAAGGAACACAGGCCGTTGTGTTGCAGGTGGAGATAAGGTTGGTACGGCTCCCGACCTGCCTGCCCTGCCTCCCTCCCTCTACCCTATAGGGTAAACCTTTATTTGCCCTCCCTCTACCCTATAGGGTAAACCTTTATATACCCTCCCTCTACCCTATAGTATACCTTTATTTATAAAACGGATGGGTGAAATCAAGCAATCTGATTGGTTCATAGCCGTGGTATATTGAGCGTATACCACAGCTACGATTAGTAGAGCCTCATCACAGTTCGAAATGAATACGCCTGTTTCACGGTCAACATTCCAAATATAACAGACTTTTAATTCAATCTCAAGGACATTTTATCAACTTAAAAATAAATAAAAATAAAAATCCTACGCAAAGTAACCATGTAGATTCCCAATATGTGGTCTGTTTATCAAAATAAAGCCTGTTTGAAAATGTGTCGAGACGTTTTCGGAGTGCCCTGCCTGCGTCCACTACAGCCGCGCGTTGACAGTTTTTTAGTGGGTGTACAATCAACGGAGACATCCAAATTAATGTAAATAAATAGATGCAAATAATGAAAATGTGTAAATAAATGCTAAAGTCCTATGAAATCTACAATGCTAGTAGCCTAGGTTAATGAAAAAGAATGTTAGTGTTGTTGCTTAGCGACCAACTGCAATTCATAGCTTTCATGTGACGTCACAGCATAGTGGAAACGCCCACCTGACGGGCAAAAGGCACTTTTTGCGGGCAAAACCCACGGGCAAAACCCACTTTTTGCGGGTTAATAACTTTGATTTCCCGTGGGTTAGGAAAATAATTCCAACGTGTCCGGAAAGAGGAGGAGCCAGGGAATCCAAAAGTTTTTGAATGGAGTCGATCCTCCACTCCTATCACAGTGGACACAGCAAGGAGCGAATTAGCGGTAGAACTCCCGAACGCCCGGTTGATCGAGTTTCGTATTAAAAGTATATGTTCTCGGGGTGTCAGCGCGGTGTGTAAGGGCTCAAAATGACCGTATACTGATGGTGAATTTAGAGAAATTAAAACTGTGTTTGTAGCACCTCCATAGCCGGTGTTATTCACGGTCAAAGCCGGTCAAGGAGGCACCCTTTGCGGCTTAATAACTTTGATTCTCCGGGGGTTACGGTAAAAATTCCAACGTGTTCGGAAAGAGGAGAAACCAGGGAATCGAAAAGTTTTTGAATGGAGTCGATCCTCCACTCCTATCACCGTGGACACAGCAATGAGCGAATTCCCGGGTAGAAATATCCCCTCGACCCGCTGTCAGCGGGAGTTCCGTCCAGCAGCGGTAGAACTCCCGAACGCCCGGTTGATCGAGTTTCGTATTAAACGTATATGTATACAACAACCTGTAGCGAATACCCTGGCAATCTAACAATTATATTAGAGTGTATAATGCATAAACTGGGCATAGTCATGGTCTTTGCTTGGCTGGCTGGTTGGCTGCATTAACCTGTTGTTGTTACTTGTATGTTCATTACGTTACTTCAAATGAATGCCCCCTAAGTCAAATCCATCAACTGAAGATAACTCGTGAGTTTAGAATGAGAAGGTTCTATCTCCGTTTAGAATGATAAGGTTCTATCTCCGTTTAGAATGATAAGGTTCTATCTCTGTTTAGAATTATAAGGTTCTATCTCCGTTTAGAATGAGAAGGTTCTATCTCCGTTTAGAATGATAAGGTTCTATCTCCGTTTAGAATGATAAGGTTCTAACTCCGTTTAGGGTAGTTCAGAGATATTGAGCGTCAAAGTTTTGACATTCCATTATGTTTTGTGAGATGGAACCTTTGTATTTTATTAACCGTTTGCGTCCACTCGCCATGTTGCTATGATACTTTTTGCCCGTCAGGTTGGTGGTTGCTAGGGAAGAAACCACGTGACTGAAAGCTATGAATAAGAGGAACTATTTTATTTGAGGGGAACTATTTAAGATGATTAATTACGAATAAAAACTATTTGAATTTGAGTGTGCTTTTCTAATTCATATTGACAGTGTTGGTAACCGTTTTATAAAAGCAATAGCTCACTTCAGGCCAGTGGTATATGCTTATTATATCACAGCTAAGGGGGTTGCCGTCCCTCCGCTTCGCGTCGGGCCGAACAACGCCCCTTAGCTGTGATATAATAAGCATATACCACGGCCTGTCGTGAGCTATTGCTTAAATACCCTCCCTCTACCCTATAGTATACCTTTATATGTCCTCCCTCTACCCTATAGTATACCTTTATATACCCGCCCTCTACCCTATAGTATACCTTTATATACCCTCTCTCTACCCTATAGTATACCTTTATATACCCTCCCTCTACCCTATAGGGTAAACCTTTATATGTCCTCCCTCTACCCTATAGTATACCTTTATATACCCTCCCTCTACCCTATAGTACACCTTTATATACCCTCCCTCTACCCTATAGTATACCTTTATATACCCCCCCTCTACCCTATAGTACACCTTTATATACCCTCCCTCTACCCTATAGTATACCTTTATATACCGTCCCTCTACCCTATAGTATACCTTTATATACCCTCCCTCTACCCTATAGTATACCTTTATATACCCTCCCTCTACCCTATAGTATACCTTTATATACCCTCCCTCTACCCTATAGTACACCTTTATATACCCCCCTCTACCCTATAGTATACCTTTATATACCCTCTCTCTACCCTATAGTATACCTTTATATACCCTCCCTCTACCCTATAGTATACCTTTATATACCCTCCCTCTACCCTATAGTATACCTTTATATACCCTCCCTCTACCCTATAGTATACCTTTATATACCCTCCCTCTACCCTATAGTACACCTTTATATGTCCTCCCTCTACCCTATAGTACACCTTTATATACCCTCCCTCTACCCTATAGGGTACACCTTTATATGTCCTCCCTCTACCCTATAGTATACCTTTATATACCCTCTCTCTACCCTATAGTATACCTTTATATACCCTCCCTCTACCCTATAGTACACCTTTATATACCCTCCCTCTACCCTATAGGGTAAACCTTTATATGTCCTCCCTCTACCCTATAGTATACCTTTATATACCCTCCCTCTACCCTATAGTATACCTTTATATACCCTCTCTCTACCCTATAGTATACCTTTATATACCCTCCCTCTACCCTATAGTACACCTTTATATACCCTCCCTCTACCCTATAGTACACCTTTATATACCCTCCCTCTACCCTATAGTATACCTTTATATACCCTCCCTCTACCCTATAGGGTATACCTTTATATACCCTCTCTCTACCCTATAGTATACCTTTATATACCCTCCCTCTACCCTATAGTATACCTTTATATACCCTCCCTCTACCCTATAGTATACCTTTATATACCCTCCCTCTACCCTATAGTATACCTTTATATGTCCTCCCTCTACCCTATAGTATACCTTTATATACCCCCCCTCTACCCTATAGTATACCTTTATATACCCTCCCTCTACCCTATAGTATACCTTTATATACCCTCCCTCTACCCTATAGTATACCTTTATATACCCTCCCTCTACCCTATAGTATACCTTTATATACCCTCTCTCTACCCTAGGGTATACCTTTATAGATACAAGTTATTTAGCTATCACTAGCTTATATAGATATAAAGGTATATTAGATTAGATTAGATTAGATTCAACTTTATTGTTATTGCAGAATCCAAGTACCATTGATTGATTGATTGAAAACTTTATTAGAAGATTTGCAGAAGTAGGTACATGAAAGTACATATTACATACAAGGTCAACTAACAGGATAAAAACCCAAGAAAGCCACTGGCTTATTTCAATTGGGGTCCTTGATTCTCAATTCATCGTTGCAGACAACGAAATGCAGTTTAGCATCTAACCAGAAGTGCAAATAGTGATATAAAACAAGATAGTGATAAGTGATAGGTACAGTATGGCAAGTACGGTAGTCAGCGGTCTATACAGGAGAGGATAGCAGTAAGCTTTACATTAGAGATGCAACCTCAGCAGATGTGTTCAAGTCAAGACTAAAAACTCATCTTTTTAATATTGCCTTTAAATGACTAAATAATTAAATTATGATTATATAATGATTGGAGCACTTTGAGCTGCAATGCTTGCAGGAAAGTGCTATACAAATAAAGGTTGTTATTATTGATGTTATTATTATTGTTATTGTTATTATTATAAGCTCTGTACAGTTAAGGTAGCTATGTACAGTTAAGGCAGCTATGTACAGTTAAGGTAGATATGTACAGTTATGGTAGCTAAGTACAGTTAAGGTAGCTATGTACAGTTAAGGTAGATATGTACAGTTAAGGTAGATATGTACAGTTAAGGTAACTATGTACAGTTAAGGTAGATATGTACAGTTAAGGTAGATATGTACAGTTAAGGCAGCTATGTACAGTTATGGTAGATATGTACAGTTAAGGTAGATATGTACAGTTAAGGTAGATATGTACAGTATGGTAGATATGTACAGTTAAGGTAGCTATGTACAGTTAAGGTAGATATGTACAGTTAAGGTAGCTATGTACAGTTAAGGTAGCTATGTACAGTTAAGATACCTAAGTACAGTTAAGGTAGCTAAGTACAGTATGCAGCTCCATTGTCCTGTGTGCTCTGAAAAGGTTATAAAGGTATGTGTAACGATATGTATAAAGGTATATAAAGGTATATATGAAGGTATATATAAAGGTATACCTTTCCGACGATGAGAAGGGTAGAAAGCTAGCCTGCCACCAACGTTTAGAGAGGCGAGAGGACAGGATGATACAACTGAACCTCTGAATGGCTACCACTGAATACCCCTTTATCCAGAGTAGCTATTGTGTGGCACAATACCGACACATTTCTTTTTGATCAGCAAAGCTCTTTCCCTTGACACTCTCTCTCACACACACCAAACGCACACACACACACACACACACACACACCAAACGCACACACACACACACACCAAACGCGCACGCGCGCACACACACACACACACACACACACACACACACCAAACACAGTCATTACTACAGACAGTGGTATTTTTGCTGAGGTACATTGCAGTCTGACCTCTTTTTTTGCAGAGTTTTGCTTTCATAATGGTGTGTTAGCAGTCTGCACACACACACACACACACACACACACACACACACACACACACACACACACACACACTGTACCAGTAACACACGCTGGGGCTATGCAGACAGACAGGCTTCAGTATGGATAGGAAGTTCTGCTATGAAGGTTGCTGGTAAATGTCACTGTCACAGGTTGAGTCATAAACTTGTTAGGAGGGGAGGAGGGTGTGTGTGGAGGGGAGGAGGGTGTGTGTGGAGGGGAGGAGGGCGTGTGTGGAGGGTGTGTGTGGAGGGTGTGTGTGGAGGGGAGGAGGGTGTGTGTGGAGGGGAGGAGGGTGGGTGTGGAGGGTGTGTGTGGAGGGTGTGT